>NC_084533.1:25260537-25468037 GCF_024500275.1 Phycodurus eques
ATCAGCTTCCACATCTGTTGGCACACGCAATCATGTTTGTGCCAGTTTTCTCATGCGCAAACATTTAGTGAATCTCAGCCTAAATGAAGAAGACAAAAATTAACATGGACAGGCCCTTATCAGTGTTCAAAAACCTATTGATTCAAAACCAATTTCTGGTCTTAAAAGTACCTGAACTGCTACTTTTCGACCGCAGAGTGTTTTAATCATGTCCAGATGTTATGCAGGTTTTACCCTCTTGGCCCTACAATGTTGCCGCACTTGGCCGACGCACAGCACCCACCACCGGCAGCCATGCATTAGGCAAATGAAGCTAAATTAATGCAGAAAAAAAAATAATAATAACACGTTGCCCTTGAACAAGCGCACTTTAACCGGAAAGTCAGACCATAAACATGGACGCAAACAACATGTGGAGGGACCACTTTGAACACGAGAGACGCATCACTTCCGTAGTAGTGTGTTTGTTCCTGCCGCCTCTCCCTGTCCTTTTATCTGCTATGTGGTGCAGTGGACCCAACAAATTCCCCCAAGCAACAGGCCACCACGCCACACAAAAGGTTGACAGGACCACAAATTATTTTGAAAAACAAATTCTGCCAAGCACCAAATAATCACCCCCCAAAATCGACAGGACCCTAAATGATTTAGCACAATTAATTCTGCTTAGCAACAATGGAACGCACCAAAGTTTGCCATGGCCCCTGATGAGTTTGCTCAATGATTTCTGCCTAGCAACAAGTGGACACCCATACGTATGACATGACCACAAATCATTTTGCCTAACGAATTTCGCCTCGCAGCAAGTCACCGCACTAATTTGTCATGAATTTCACCAAGCAACAAGTAAATGCACAAAAGTTTAACATGACTGCAAATTATTTTTGCCCAATAAATTCTGCCTAGAAACAACCAAACATGCAAAAACATGACATTAACATGAATTATTTTGGCGAGTGAATTTTCCCTAGCGACAAGCAACTGCAGAAAAGTTTAACATGACCCCAAATTACGTTTGGCCAATAACGTCTGCCTAGCAACAAACAAATGGTTTTGGCCAACAATTTCTTCTATGAACAAACGAACGCGCAAAAATTTGACATGGCCACAAATGATTTCACCCAACAATTTCTGCATAGCAACAAGTGACCACAGAAACTTGACATGACCACAATTTTTTGAACCAAACTAAACCGGCCTAGTAACAAGCCACTGCGAAAGTGTAATATGACTACGAATGATGTTTCCTGACAAACTCTGCCTAGCAACAAACAACCATGCGGAAGTTTGAAATGACCACAAAAAGATTCTGAGCATCTCCGTTCCATGCTAACAATTAACTCAGGAAGGGAATGTTTTCTACAACCACAGCTAATATTTGTCTCTGCAGTTAGGAGAAATTGGATGTAAAGATGTAAAGAAAGGTTTTTGTGATCTTACACCTATTAATTGTTCCGAGCGTCAGTTCCAAAATAAATAAACACACGGGAGAAAAATAAACAGTCATCAGCTGCGATATTCTGCTCTCTGTTTTGATGCAGAAGAGTTGAACCGAGTTCATCTCCACAGAGAATATCCGCAAAATGATGAAACATGCAGAAAGCGCAAGCCGCCTGCTAACTAACCTCAAGCTTCATTTCTTTTTTTAATGATGAAATATCATTCTGGTTGAATATTTTACATGGCAACACATGAGTTAGGGGCCGGGAGAGGGGCGGTATGGGTTAGTAGATTCCAAGTAAATCTCCGGCAGCCGGCTTTATGCGTGGGCAGAAAAGGATGAATAAAATCCACTTTTATTTATTTATTTTTTCCCCCTGCTA
This sequence comes from Phycodurus eques, assembly GCF_024500275.1. Lineage (NCBI taxonomy): Eukaryota > Metazoa > Chordata > Actinopteri > Syngnathiformes > Syngnathidae > Phycodurus > Phycodurus eques. The sequence continues at coordinate 25,262,361 of NC_084533.1, forward strand.
ATCAGCTTATAAAACTTGGTTGTGGCTACCATGTTGGGAATGTAAAGCATCGCACCACACAGCAGCTTCCAGCTACTTTCCTTCTTCAACTGTGATTTAGCGCCACACAATTCGGCATCTCCCCAGAAAATAATGCTAACTAAGAAACATAAACATATCAAACGTTATCATTGCTAAAACCGTGTGCCGATCCAAACGTTAAATGCTCGTCTGTTTTTCAATACGAGCCTTCAGTCAGAAAGTCTTCAAGATGTTTAATGTCACTCACAGTTTACGCAACAATTGACACTTTGTGTATTCAAAACAATCCCATACTTTGCCTTTAAGTCCGCTACTTTCATGCGAACACACAATGCAAAACGTCATAGACGGGCTAACAAATAGCTTCTTTAAGCAACTGATATTCTAACACAACCTGTGCAGCAACACATGTAAGTAGACAATATAGCAATCGTCACAGGTATAGATTATTTATCCTCTGTGAGAAATGACTACGATTACAGCAGCTTACTGTGTCACTCACAGCAGTTGTGAATCTTCCTCGCGCTCACCTGGCCGACAGAGGAGAACTCTGAAGGCGTGACGAGGCGCGGTCTTCGTGTTTTTTTGTTTTTTTTTTCGTTGAGTGAGCTGTGGGCGTTCCTTTGTGCAGACAGGCGAGGCGGCAGGGGGCAGTGGTGGGGGCGGAGACTGAAACCAGGCTAGATTCAAAGCTTGCTCGCAGTTTTAATACTTGCATACATCCCCATTAATTAATCATGATGCCCAAACTGTTGTTACCGTTTGTTTTTATAATAAAGTACAATATTGTATATATTTATGTAGACACATGTCTCATTATATCAGGATCACCTGTCATAAAAATCAGCACGAGAGCATCAGGCATTAAGAAGTGCTTTAATGTGGAAGTTTTGATTTCGGCGAGCTCGTGACGTTTTATTATTTTGAACGGGATTGAGGAATTTCTAAACTGAATTTGCTATCTTATACCCAAATTTGAGCAATCAGAAATGAATCAAGTGTAACATTCAATCACTAAACCTACTTTTTCTTAGTAAATAACCAGAATTTGATATCAAGAAATCAAGAAAAACTAATGTGCTTCATAATGTATTGAGCTTTTTTTTGTTGTGGTTGTTAAAACAGTCAAACAAGAATTAAAGTGGCGGGTAGCGAGATGGCATAGGCAAATATTTAGCTCATACATCTGTCCCGGATACCTGCTTCTGATCGGGACTCATTTAAAAAAAGTCTCTAAAAAGAACTGAGAGAAAGACCATGATCTACAAAAATTAGGTCGTTATTACTGTAATGAAATACTTAATGTACTAAAAAAAAAAGGAATGTTACTTTATTGATGAATAAAACAATGCAAGGATGTCACATTTCTGTGTCAGAACACATTACAATCATATCAGAGCTTTTAAATGTCCTAAAGCTAAGGTAAGCAGGAGTATTTGATTTCGTATATTTGTTTAATTGGGGAGAACCACTGTCCAAAATCATCTTTACTAGCGCATAGTGAAGTTGTTTAAAACATGCGGAAAGACTTTGGCTCAATTAATGCTGCCTTATAAGGTGCTGCTGTTTTGGTGGACAACAGACTTCAAATATTTTCACTCTTTAATGTTTATGTCTATGAACTGAGGTAATTACAGCTCCTGTCTGGAAATAGGGAGGTGGCGTTGACGTCCAACGTTATGCTGATCTCCCGACTGTCCATCTTAATCCTTTCCGCTCAGCTTGACCCCACATAGTAAGGCTAATGTGACGCGTGTGAGCCAGCAAGAGGAGCCCATCCACTTCTAGCCCTGACAGGAACAAGGGATTTGGTCGTAATGAACACTCCACGGGCGCGCCGGACAACGAGTCAGATGTCTCGTGAGTCGTTTGAATGCGGAATAATAAGGGCGGGACTATGAGCACTGGACGAACAAAATCCAATCAAGTCCATGTCCACTCAGGGAGAGCGTGTAAGCATTAGCATCACTTGCTAGTTTTTTCTTTACATCAACATCTTAGTGTGTTGTTTTTGCTAAATACAATGCTGCCGACTATTCTTGCTGTAAGTCTTATTTTCATTGCACTTCTCATAGCATTACTGGTATTTCATTCTCAACTTCTCGAATACCGTATAGACTAATGATACATGACATTTTTGTACTGTCTACAACGCTGCTGACTCTTCTTGCTGCCGTTCACATTCACATCTCTATAAATTGCTTATTCGTGTACAGGTTGGAATTTGCATATCCACATACCTAGTCCTTTATTACTCTATTCATGTACTTGCCACATCGAAAAAAAGGCTTATTTTCTTGTATTCCACGGTCAGAATGAGGTGTCATAACAGCGACCCCTCCTGAAAAGACAACAACAAAACCCCTGAGGCTTTTGTCTTACTGCTTTACTTACAGCGTTTTTGTGCCTGCACTGCATATTAATGCCTTCTATGCTAATGGCCTTAGCGCGGCAGAGATCGCATCAAGCTCCTCCTCTGAATGCTAATCCATCACCTCATTTCCATACGCTAAAGTGTCAAATTCGACCTGTAAATCACCGCAGACAGAGAAACAACGGCGTCGAGGCGTCGCATCAAAGCCACATCAAAGCCCCGTTTAAGATTGTCGCGGGTCGCGACGGGGTTGCGGGGGTCTAAAATGAAGGTAATGGGATAGCGGCGGCGGCGTGCGGCAATACAGCCGGCAGGTAATAAGTACGAAGCGAGGCGGTAATAAGGCGCCGATGGAAACACGGCCACAGTCATCACAGGGCCACGAGCGCTTAAGTCGCCGAGGTTGGAGGGTCAATCCCGACAGCAGCGCGACTTTGGCTTTTTGCTCCCTTTTCATTTTCCACGCGAGCTATGCCAATCGGCGCTCAAGACGACAGAATGTGACCCATTGCCGAACCTCCACCAAGGAAGTTTGTTTTCGAAATCATCCTTTTGTTTGTCAGATTGCAGAATTGTGTTAAATTCAACCCCCACAGCCGGTTTGACTCAGTCACATGAAATTTGGTAGACATGGCTATCATGTGTAGACCCACAAAAAAGTCTCAAGAAGCCAGGCCTGAAACCACACAGGAGGTCTGCCTTTTTAACCTCAATTTGGACCTTTTCGGTGGTCCTTTTAAGACAAACTTCTCCTAGAGAGGCGGAACGGTGGACGACTGGTTAGAGCGTCTGCCTCACAGTTCTGAGGACCTGGGTTCAATCCCCGGCCCCGCCTGTGTGGAGTTAGCATGTTCTCCCCGTGCCTGCGTGAGTTTTCTCCAGATACTCCGGTTTCCTCCCACATCCCAAAAACATGCATGGTAGGTTAATTGAAGTCTCTAAATTGCCCGTAGGTGTGAATGTGAGTGCGAATGGTGGTTTGTTTGTATGCGCCCCGCGATTGGCTGGCAACCAGTTCAGGGTGTACCCCGCCTCCTGCCCGATGATTGCTGGGATTGGCTCCAGCACTCCCGCGACCCCCCTTGTGAGGATGAGCGGCTCAGAAAATGGATGGATGGATTTTCCTAGAGATTGTCTCCAATGAATACCAAGTTATAATCACGTATACAAAACAAATGGATGACGCTAAATTGTGAAAAATTATATTGTCTGTCATTGCGTGTCGACGGGGCACGGCGGCCAAGTCTGATGACGCGCTGTACAACACAAAACTCCTATCACACCACAAGGTGTAGTTTTAAAAATCCAGCCCCCAAAGCCAGTTTCACGTCGCAACACAAAAAAATCTCAAAAAGCCGACAGGAAGTTTGCCATTTTGGTTTCAAGCGGCCATTAGTGGGTTATTTCGTACATTTTCAGGGGTCCTCAAAGATGAATTTATCAAATTACGACCACATTTGCACCACATATCCTAAATAGATGGACAATCCTAAACCGCAAGACCGTTTTAGTTTTTGTCAGGGTATTTGAGCGAAGCATGGTTGGAGAAGTTTGAAGGTACTCATAAAGCACAAAACTAATAACTCATCTCAACAAGGTCAGAAGGAAGGATGCCCCTCGAGTCAATAAAAAGTGTTCCCATCGGCGGTTCGGAAGGCACCAATGAAGGCGTTTAGGCAAAACGCGGAACAAATGACACGCGGAGGTGACGCCAGCGATACTCGCCGAGACGACGGCGTCCTCTCGGGAGCGAACGCGAGTCTCCTCTGAATGTCAAGTCCTTGAGTGTGAGCGGCAGCCGAGCGCGTTCAAACGCTCGCTCATGAATAAGACAAATGGGAGGGTTTCTGTCGGCGGAGGAGGGCGGTAGGCGGGGGGGGTTGGCGGGGAGACTTGAGTCCACTTTCATACAAGGTGGCGTTGCGCCGAGGTCGGTCACCTTCTCCGGTTCGAGACCCTCCAAAGATGACGGAATAGCTAACGAGCGACTTGTTTGGCTTCAGCGGTCTGCTCGGGAGGAAAAAGAGACCAAACTCAACTCGAATCAAGCCACATGGCTCCTCGCCATAGTTAAGCGCTAGGATCATGTGACTTCTCGCAGCCAGTCAGCAAAAAGACTCACGAGCATGAGATAATTACTCTTAAATACATTGAAGGAAACTCATATTACTTGTACTTTATATTTTTTTAAATGTTATGAAACAAAATAAAAAATAAAAAAACATCATGAAAATGAAAAAACAATATGGAGAATATGATTTTATGACTATAATTAATAAATACAAATAAAATAAAAAATATGATCAATGGTAAATATTTTTTGATTTGCATTATATGAGTCAATATTTTTTATTCACATAAAAATACATCCGATATTTTATGGTTTTAAATTAACAATTTCATTTAATGAAATAAATGATTAATATTATGTAATTTATTAAAAAACATTTACAATGAAATAAAATACTAAGAAGGAAACTAATATTGTATTATTTGTTCGCTTTAAGTCACTGATGGTGTAGTGGTACACTCGCCTGACTTTGGTGCAGGCAGCGTGGGTTCAGTTCCCACTCAGTGACGGTGTGAATGTGAGTGCGAATGGTCGTCCGTGTCTATGTGTGCCCTGCGACTGACTGGCGACCAGTTCAGGGTGTAGTCCGCCTTTCGCCCGAAGTCAGCTGGGATAGGCTCCAGTGTCCTGCGACCCTAACCAGGATAAGCGGTGTTGAAAATGGATGGATGGAAATTGATTTTTTTTGCTTTAAGCACAAATTTAAAAATATATATATCAAAATAGAAAAATTGAAAAAAAATGGTTTTAATTAAATACAAATATTGTGAGGGAAAGAATATGTTTTTTTAAAGAATTACAATGACTATGTTTATTACAAAAAAATAACAACATTTAAAAAATACTATAGCAATCCATATTATTTTGGCATTAACATAAAAATACTATGAAGGGAAATATTATTTTGTGACTCTTAAATGAAAAAAAAAAGAAATACATTGAAGGGTTAATTTCCTTTTTAATCAATTTATTAACATTTAAATATGATCAACATGATTTTATTTTATTTTTAGAATTGATATGTTGATAAAATAATATTTTATTTACATAACAACACAATGAAGGAAAATAATATTGTATAATTAAAAGCCCAACACTGAAAAACCAAAGCAAGGAGGCAAAAATGTGTGAAAAATATGTCTCACACACAACAGCATTCTGGAGCGACCGCTCGTCGGAGTCGATGGAAACTTTACTAAAAGCGCAGTCTTCACATAACATACTAGCCTTTATTTTTGCGAAGGGAACTCATTAAGACTCAAATTCGACTGAGACACTGTTGACACGCTGCTGTTTTGGTTCGCAACAGAGATCAAATGGGCTCAGCAATTACCGCTTATGTCTGAGACGGCCACGGTTTGAGGAACCCCTACGCAATAAACAAAGTTATACGTTAGAAAATATGCTCGTTTAAATACAGTATGAATTTTTTTTTTTTTTTTTTTTTTTAACGACTGCAAATGTGTCAGACGAGTTCATGGACAAACAGGTAAATATTGTCTCTCTTGGAACCAAGCACGTCTGATTGCTCAGGAAAATATTAACCCGATGTTAGTAGAGTGACATTAAAACCACCATCATTTATGGAAGGCATCACATAAAAACAATTTTGTCTAAAAGTTATAAATAATGGTTGTTTAAAGCAAATCATTTCATCAAAATCATCAAAAAAGAGCCCTCAGTCGCCAAATTGCGCCGGCCAGATGTCAAAGGACACAAAAAGATTCAGCATACTACGTGATTGGCAACTTTACAATAGTTCATCCATTTGTCAATTGTCATTTTATTTAATGAGGAATATGGAACTCTATAATATCTTTTATAAAGCAATGACTTAATACAATTCAAAAAAATGAGTTTTCGTCACTCTCACTGCGGTGTGCGCACCTTGGCCACCTGGGGGCAGTATAAGACAGACATATGGATACACCACATGTGTTGAACTCGCGGGCTGGGGGCCAGATCCGGCCTGCCACATCATTGTAAGAGGCCCGCGAAAGCAAATCGTGTGCGTCGACTTCATGATTTGTACTAAAGTACCAAAACTGCTCATTTCTTCATTTTTAATCACACTGAGATATTGCAAGCATTTTTTGTTTGCTACCAATCACACTTTCAAAATAAACTGCATAAAAGTTGGAAAAACAAACTTTTTGGTCACTTCTGATTTCAAAAGTAGCTATCTATAAATGTTTTGTTTATATGTTATAGCATGAGGCAATCATACATTTATGTAGGTTCAGAGTCATAAGGGCCCGCTGAGGGAACCCATATCTACGATGAGGTCCACAACAAAAATGACTTTGACTTTGGGATATCCTGTACTGGAGGCTCAACTCCTCTCTTGGCTTCTCAGTACGGAAGTAATATTAGTTGTTCTTCACAGAAGATAAAAAATACATGCCTGTGAGTGTTGCCATATGGTCTGTATATGTGTGTTGCCACACCGTTTGTGTTCCAATATAAATTTCTTACTACAGACTAACTAATTAACTAACTAACAACGGATCATATCAACGGATTTAACTTACTATCCAACACGGTTCCTATATTTATTTTTTTGTAGTTCACTACCACATATGATTTAAGTGACTGATGTTAAAGAACAATAAAATGTATGTTAAAAAAAAATAAAATGTGTTCGTTTGAGCCAGCGGCAGGCGTGGCATCCGCATGTGTACCAGCTCAATTTGAGCCAGGAAAAACCTTGGGCAGTGTCTACCAACTGAGGTCATTATAGTTTCTATATATTATTTTCCTGATCATAAAAGGGAAGCAATCTTTTTGAGGGAGGCGTGTATTTCTCGGTGGACGACACAGCCTTTCTGACAGTTGTCAATCAAAATCAAAAGTCTGCATCATTATCTTTGTAAAGGCAGGATTTTACATACATCTCATTAGATTGTCCGCACACACACAAGCGTGTTTTATCGCACCGTGCGTGAGCGGGGTTGGTGCGGGGGTCCCGGTGGGGGGGGGGTGCTCGGACAGAGCGCTCCGCGATATATATGAATAATGCATCACGCAGCTACACCGCACCGCCTCGCTCAGCTTTAAGTTCCTCTTAAGGGAGGAAAAAAAGAAACAAAAAAAAGTCGCCATCTGCAAGCTGCTGTTGCCTGGCTTTAAAATTCAGTTTACCCAAAAATAAAAAATAAAATAATAATAAATCACAATACTGAAACACATACTGTATGCACACAATTAGCCTCTAGCTATAAGAATGTTATTTAAAATATCCCCTAATGACGCCTCGTTAGCCATACAACAAGAATGTACTCATTGTTTTTCATTGGACAGCGATCATATACAGACTGTATCTGCACATTTACACACTTTTATCCTCACTAGGATCAGCAAAAAGTTGACATATAGTGGCCAAAGTGTATTCATAAACTAAAGGCACCATCAATAATTACCAAGGGGTGGGTCAAAAGAGTTGTCCTGCATGAGCCCGGGGCTTGCATTTGGTTTAAAAGAGGGTAAAAAAAATACATAAAACATGCATGTATTTGTATGTAAATACATGCAAATGAATACACTGCATGTGGGAAATATGTCTTTTAATTGCACATTGTGCAAAAAAAAAATGTTTTGCAAAATATTAGTTCATACTTGACTGGCGTCAAAGAAATTATTTCTTAGTTCAGACGCAAGACAACTAATTGTGTTCTTGAACGCATCATATTTATACCCTAAAAAGAAAAATCGCAGTGGGTGCAGCATTTCTGCACACAACTCTGCCTTGAAACAGTGACTCTCAAAGTGTGGTATGTGTACCACTTGTGGTACGCTGGCTCCCTCTAGTGGTACCCAAAAGAATCACTGAATTAATTGTTCACATTGTGCATAAATGTTACATGGGCTTCAACTTTTTGTTTCTTTTTTTTTTTAATCCAGTACAGTTAATAAGTACAGTTTGGTTGTACTTCCCTTTTAGGTACAATATTTTTGCCTTTAACCATTTAGAAATATTTGCTTTTAAACGTTAATTTAGGCGACATTTGTATTTAACTTGGCCGCGCAATACATTTTAATGAAATCACTTAAGTATTTTTTTTCTCTCTATTTTAATGTTCAAACTCTGCATGTTACTGTGGCTAATGAAAAAAAACATGTTTTAATGTTGGTGATTATGGTGGTACTTGGAGAGTTAAGTGGTTTTTTTTTTTCGGTATAACTTTGTGTAAAAGGTTTGAGAATCACTGCCTTAAAATGTTAAACCGCAACAAGATTGAAGTTGTAAACAACTGTAATGTGTCTTTTCTCCTGCTACAGGCTCAGCTTGAACACCACAAATGAGGTCCTTGAACGCATCATACAATTGCAATGTTACATTCAACTGTAGTTCAGTATTAAAAATCGGGATTGCTGCACACAACTATGCTTTAGTAATATATAAAGCGCAGCAGGATTCCTGCAGTTAACAACACAAAAGATGCAATTTTTTTTAAGTATAAAGTAATAGACATGGAATTTCTGCCTTCAAATATGAAAATACAGCATCTTTTCTGTAGAAAATAGTTATAAGTTTAAGTATTTTAATGCATCTAAATAATGCAGTGAGATTCCACAAATCTTCCCTTAAAAAATGTTCTTTTTCACCTAGTTCAGGTGCATCTTGAATCTAATTGGTTACTTGAACATATCATTCCAAGACACAACTATAAAGTCAGGATTTCTGCCTTAGAATCTGCAAATACAGCATGATTTCTGCTGGAAATAGTTCCATACGCAGCTTTTAAGAAGCTGAGAAACTTGATAAATGGGGGGGAAACTAGTATGACAGTACATGTAAATAAATTCCTGATATTTCAAATCTTCACACTAGAAAGTGCTTTCTCACATAATTCAGGTGCACATTGAACCTAATTGGTTACGTGAACGTATCATTCCACCAAACAACTATAAACTCATGATGTGTGGCTTAAAATGTTGAATAGGTTCAAATGACAAAACAAACGAACAAACAAACAAACACAAAAAAACAACAACTGGTGTCACCACACATTATCTGCGCAATGGAGAAAAATGAGGTGACGCCAAGTAATTGGGTACCTGAACGCCACACGAAACCCTCGGCCCCGTCAAACACTTCAAAATCGCACTTTTGACTCCTCCGTCTCCGGACCTCCACCGTCCACCGGTGCCTCCTCCAACACCAAGCCGCACTATGCAGCTCGCCGGCCGGGCACGCCGGCTCACTCACCTCGGTGCGCGTCTGGAGCCGCCTGTTCATCTCATAGATCCGGTACTCGGGCTGCACCATGTAGGGCGAGTGTCTCCGGTAGAAGGGTCCGAAGGGGGACGAGTAGAAGGGGTCGTTGTTGCACATGGTTCGGTTCGGCGGTTCGGTTCGGTGGGAGGGTTAGGGGTAGGGAGAGGGGGGGGGGCCGGCGCGATCTCAGCACGCAGCGGACACGCACATGGAGGCGGGCGGGCGCTCCTCTGCAGGGACCCCCGGCGTCAAGCGGGAGCCGCGCGGTCGAGGCTGAGCGGCACTCTGCAAGTTGCTCGCGCGAGGAAGAGGAGGAGGAGGAGGAAGAGGAGAGTGAGGGGGGAGGGGGCAGATGTGGAGGAGTGTGCAAGGAGGAGGAGGAGGGGAGTTGTTTCCTGCAAGGACCCCCCCCCCCCCCCACCCCCACCCCTCCCCCTCCAAAACCAGAGAAGATTTCCTCTTGACTTTTGCACTCCTGCAAAGTTCACGTGCGCCTTTTTTGTTTTAAGGGGGAGGGGCTAAAACTTCATCATTGACTCAACTGCAGATGGGAGAGGGAGGAAGAGTATTGCGATGTGTGGCAAGTGAAAGTGGAGTTTGAAGCAAAATAAGACTGATTATGATGGACTCTGCACTGTTCATTAATCTGAGAAACTCTTCCATAGGTGCTGCTGCTTTGGTTAGCGACATCTGCGATCTGAAAAATAGTGTTCCGGTGGTCGTGGGATGTCTATTTGAAGCGTTAGCTAAGTCAACAATTTCATTAATCCAAGAGACTGTTTACACGGCAAGGTAGGTGCTGCTGTTTCGGTTAGCAACAGAGTTCTCCTGGTTGGCTTAATTACCGTCATGTGCGTCTACTTGAGGGAGGCATTGATTTGTCCAACTGGTTGACTTCATTCATCTGAGAGGCTCTTGACGTGGCCGACGGGAGGTGCTCCTGTTTTGGTTAACAAGAGAGTTCAACTGAACTCAGAAGTAAACGCTTAAATGTCCGTTTTTTTTTTTAACAATAGCGTCTTTCAAAAAAAAAAAAAACGATCATGTCAGCTTTAAGGAAACGTGACCTAACAGCTGCTACTCCGTGTAGGACATTAGAAGTATTTTTATATTAACCTATTAAAACGACAAACTAAATTCAGTAAATTGTATTTTTTGCTGTGAGATTAAAACACTAAGAAAAGCCCATTTGAGTATCTTAGTATGTTCTATTGTCAATTATTTTTTGATAAAAGGCCAACCAGACTGAAATATGAAACGATAAAATACATCCCGTGTGTTCTTGTCTTACTTTAATGGTCTTAAAAGATGAATAAAGTGCACTTTGCAGGTCATCACGTGCACTCTTTGCGAGCTTCTTCTTCCACAGTCAAGTCTTCCGAACGTCGCTTTTGGGGACCTCGCTCAAACTGTGGCAATGGAGCTGTTTCCTAGATTTTTCCCAGAATGCATTTATCTTCAAGGGCACTGCATATCACAAAAATTGGCTCAGTAGCACCTCCTGTAAATGGGGGGGGGGAAAAAAAAGTCTGCAAAAACTCAGGACATCTTTCATTCATCGCGTGTGGACGTAGCATGGCGGCAAAATTTGATGACGAGCCACAAAGCAGGAAACGCATAATGCCACAAGGTGGAGTTTTAGTTTGCCCGTGCGTTTGTGTCAAATTAAAACTACGACACAAATATTCTTGGTAGGATTTGGGAGTTTTGGCAGTGTCCCGTTTTCGCATCATTTTGCCTATTTCCAGGGCTCCTCCAAAGACGACCTCGTACAAAAAGATTTTGTCCGATCGCTACTAAATTTGATGATGACGATAATGACGATGATGACGAGAAGCAGAAGCCTCGGCTGCCTGCATCTTAAAAATAAACAGGACGCGACGTGTGCACATTTCAACGCCTCGCGTTGGGAATTAATGAAGAGCATTGATGAAGTCTGACTTTTAATCCGGAATGTCTGAAGGAGGGAGGGCCGCGTGCAGTCGGTATCGAGCGAGATAACTGTTGTAATCCAAACGCCTCGGGCATCCGCTCGGGTAATTCAAAAAAAAAAAAAAAAAAAAAAAAAAAAAGCCAAAAACTTTTGAAAAATCTATTAATAAAGCTTTAATTAAAAACTACATATTTTAATATCTCAAGACCTTTTCAATTGACATTTTCTCACAGGATTTGCTCGCTTGCCCCCAGCGCTCCCCCCCCACACACACTCCATCCAATGAGGCCAGCACGTTCAGCTGAACAGCCCCTTAAATACATTTACATATTAAATTGACTCCATTGTGTCGTCCCTCTTAAACCTGGACATTGATGTCCCTTTGGATCCTCTCCCTGACAGCCAATATATGTAAGTACATTCCCTAACGCCGCTAAGTATACACAATCATAGAGAACGTTGTGTCGTCCCTGTGTAGTTCAGAGAAAAAGAAAAAAATACAGATGTGACCTTTAAAGGACCTACGGGCTGCAAATGGTTCGTATTTCACTAACAAGTTGATTTTATGCATCCTTCGCTCACGAGAATAAAACTGGCAGTCATTTCCTATAATAGCCGTCAATTTTGGTAATTGGTAAATAACTGATTGTCTTCGGGACAGCCCTTTTTCATCGCCAAAATTGACACGCCCCCTCGTGTCTCGGTGCGATGTCAGTGGCAGAGGTGGAGACCGAATTCACTGCACAGTCGGTGTGGAAAAAGAAATGTACTACGCTTTAAAGTGGCAGTATTCAGTCATCTTTTATATGTGACCGTCCGGCGCAAAACCGATCGAGATTCATTCAAGACTCCAAATTGGCCTAGGTGTTTAGGACAACGTCTGATGGGCTCATCGATAACTTTAGAGTGTAGTTTTGTTTAAAAAAAATAATAAAAAATGAATAAATAAAAGCTCTATCGTGTTAATTTGCACATAAACGTCACAATTAAACCTTTCCGTGTGTTCTCGCACAAACAAGCAAGCAAGGATCTAAAACTTTATCAGGCGAGATGATAAGGTGCGTTCAAGGCACAGCAACTGCTGCAGCGGTGCGTTCAGGTGCAACGCAAACCTGCGGCTGCCGAGGTGTGGGGCGTGTGTCTGTGTGTGCGCGAAAAGCAGGTAGTGTCAGGAGATAGGGTGCGTTGCCATGGTAACACGGCGAGAGAGAAGCGGATTGTCTGTGCTTGTGTCCTGACCCATTTCCGTTCTCAGCCACAAGTGTTTGCCACCATGTTTCGCAACTCCTCCTCCTCCTCACTCACAACTCCAAGGTACATTTTGTTTCCTGTCCAAGAATGGACCGGTGAGCGAGCGGTATGCATTGCTGTCACACTGCAAGAAATGTCTGGGTTTGTTGGAAGCTTCTTTCCTGCGTTGAGACTTTCTCTACCACGACGCCATACCATATATACTATGCCGTTGCATGTAATCGTAGGATAAGCTGTCTTTGATGTGTTTACGAAAACAAATACATGATACATCCATTAAAGACGTACATTAGTTCACTGAAGACAACTCGTGCACATGAGCGCGATTGACAAGCGCGCGGGTCAGACGGACTTGCGCATGAGCGCAATGGACATGCGCGCGGGAGCGTGTGCGACATGCGTGCGCGAGCGCAATTGACATGCGCGGAAAAGAGCGTTTGAGTTTATGAGAGCAAGACATTCAGTCATACGTAGGAGAGCGTTTCACGAGCGTTTATGAGCGAAAACTTTTCAGTATTGTGCAGGAGAGTCCGCTAAAACCATTTGAATAGTAAGTGTGAGAGTACCGACATGTTATAAAAAACAAACAACACACAACCATTAAGAAAGACAAACAACCATTAAAAAAAAAACAAAAAAACATTTTGTAAGTATGTTATAGCTACATGCTTATTTGTGCAAGAACACCATTTAAGGTTTAATTCTGGCATGAATGCACAAATTAATTACAATAGCGCCCATTTTAACGCTAAGCTAGAATGCTAAGCTAGAAAATATGAGCACATCTACATACAAGCACAGTAGCGCGTTGCCTGTTTCCATCTCAGCCAAATATGGAAGAAATATACCCCGAATACCGGAATACTTCTGCTATGGTGGAATCTCATTAGCATCGTAATAGCTTCCAGGCTCATTTGCATTTTGCTGTGAGTGATTCTCTCCCTCTTCCTTACCCTGCTCGCCCTCTTCCCTCTCGGCTGCTGGCCGAATAATAATAATAATAATAATAATAATAATGATGGAAGTGAGAGTAAAACTTGAAAGAAGCTCTCTTGTTTTGTATTTATTTAGTTATCTATGTTCAGCAAATGATAATTGAAAAGCAAAGAGAGTATAACACAATCATATTAGGCATTGAGGACACACATGACAAGTTTAGACATATTGTATTGTCTGCGTGGGTCTGTACGCATGTCCTTGATCGCACCACGGTCCTGCTTTTTACTGCAGTGTGTTCAAACAGGAGGGGGAAAAAAAGAACACATGCAAAAAGCAACACACACTCAGAGGCAAAGGTACAGACATGCAAAAATACACGCGCACACAAACAGTAACACACTCATGTGAGAAGTACAAACAGTAGTACACGCGCACAAAAAAAGGAGCCCATGCAAGGACACGTGTATACAGGCGCGCACACACACACACACACACACACAGGCAAAAAACACATACAAACAGTAACGCTCGCACAGACTCGTGCAGGACACACAAACAAAAGTATACACTGTATGCACACAATAGTATACAAATATAGTGACACAGTCACATCACATACACGCACAAACAGTAATATAGGCACAAAATCAAGCGCAACACACAAGAGTGCACACACGCACACACACACACACACGCACAAATACAGAAGCACATACAAAGACACCTGCGTATGCAGACACAGACGCACACAACACACAAAATAAACAGACGCACGCACTCACGCAGAGGACAAAACTAAAGTAAATACACTCACCAAAAATATTCGCACAGTCGCATCACTCACACACACACACGCACACACTCAATGCACCCTGCACATACACACGGTGGTGCCTCGACTTCGCAAATTTAATTTGTCCAGTGGTCACGCTCTTAACTCAGAACATACCAATATCTCATGGCAATGCCATGAACTCACTGCAAAAAAAAAAAAAAAAAAAAAACACCAACAAAGATTTTTATAGCATGATTTTTTTTTTGTATCAGAAAAATAGCACTCTATAATATTGCACTTAATAGATTGTTAATAACTGTTTCTGCATCATGTTGTCATCATTGTGCTGCTCCTTCTAGTGTGTACGCCTTGGCCACCAGGGGGTAGTATAATAATGCATAGAGATATACTACAAGTAGATTTGACGATGAAACACAAAAGAAAACCGGCGCAAATAAGCTTTGGTAATTTTAGTCGTTTTTCACAGTGGATAAATAATAAATGCCTGCGATTGTTGTTATATGCACTTTCTGCTTTTGTTGTGTTCGAGTATCAGCTGTTTAAAGGTTTTTATCTGCCATAATCTCAATGCTAGTTTCATTAGCCCGCCTATGGCGTTTCCCATGGTGCACTACCAAAAGACAAAATCATGTGCTTTGTTTGGCTGCATAACACGTAATTCTCTTTGTTTTGTTCAGTTTGACAGTAAACTTCAACTTGGCCTTTTTTTTTTGGAAGAATTGCTCACTCTTACCAAACGTTTGCTCACAACTCAAGACAAAAACAAACAAACCAAAAGAATCGGCTGAGTGGCAGCTTCTATCTCGAAAAACTCGTAAGTCAGGCCACTCAAGGTACCCCGCCCTAGAGTAATACACACATACAACAACAACAACACAATGTAATTCCGAGTCGTGAGCCTGTTCAGTTCGGAAGCAAGACTGATTGTGAATGAATTTCAACTGGGACAGACAACAGGTGGAAATGAGAGGCAATTAGCGAGACAACTCTGTAAGGGAATGCTTTTGCAGACCTTTCCCCCGCCCTCGTCCTTTGCCCGTACTCTCACCACTTTGCGGTATTATGAGGCAGTGTCTACAACCCACACAAGATAACCCCCTCCCCACGATCTTATGGACTGGCCTTCCCATTCCCCAGATCTGAATCCAAGTGAGCACATCTGGGACATCACGTCTCGTTCCATCCACCGACGCCACGTAGGTTTTTGAACTCAACTGCAGAACTACACAAATGATTCATTCTGTACACAGACAAACACCAACGCATTCACTCTCGTCACAAAAACACAAACAGTAACGCATGCAGACACACAACCAAGCAGTTTGGTGAGGAAAGGGTTCATATTTTCTTGCAGTTCTTGCGGTAACACACACGCACGCACGCCCCCATGCACACGAATGTGCAACAGACATACAGTATGCATAGAAGCACACACACAAACAGAAGGGAACACAATCACAAAGAAGCATGAACACACACGTGCACACATGAAACAGAAAAATACACACAAACATATATGTGATACATACAGATACATATATATATATATATATATATATATATATACAGTATATACTTATATTTACATTTATTATATGCACACACAGCCATGCCTGAAAAAAAAAACCACACTCACAGCCTGAAAGCAGCATGAAACCGCGGAGAAGTATGCATTAAGAAACACACAAACAAACACGAGTACACAAATGCACGTGTATACAGACATGCATTGAGAAAACGCACACGACCACACGTGCATACACATATATGGAAAACGCACTTCCAAACAAGCATGACAACACATGGACCCACATTAGACAGCAAGGCTATGCATACACGTACACACACACACAAATAGTGAAACATACAGAACCAGACACAAACAATACACAGACGCGCACAGTTTACATAGTTTTGACTACACACTGTACACAGCAGTGCAGTGAGCAAAGGGTTAATATTTTCTACCAGTTCTGACTTTGACGCACACACACACACACACACACACACGCACACACACACAAAATCATGCGCACAAACTCACACGCACCCACAGAAACACACGCGCGCACTCACACATTCGTGCAACCCATCACCCTTGATCACACTCAGACTGGTGCGCGCGCACACACACACAGACACACAAACGCATACACACACAAACACGCACACACACACAAGCTCATAATTCCCCCCCCCACCCACCGTTTCCTCCTCCTCCCTCCCTGGGCTCAACAACCTCCCCCCTCCTCTTCCTCCCTTCTCCATCTCGCCCCCCCCTCTCCCTATCCTCCTCCTCCTCCTCCCCCCCACCACTCACTCCATCCCTCCCTCCACCAGCCCCCCATCGCCACCCCCCAGGTCAGTTAATAAGCGAGCCTGTGCAGGGCTCGGCTGTCTGGAGGACATGTAGAGAAAGAGAGAGAGAGAGAGAGAGAGCGAGAGATGGGGGGGCGCGATTGGAGAGCGGAGGGCCGCGGAGTTGTGGTGGTGGCGTTGGGGGGGGGGGGGGGGGGGGGGCACGTCTCCCGGGAATTGGCTCATACAGGATGCCGTGGTCCGCCGAGGCAACGGAAGATTACCCTGGTGCGGCAGGAAAGCGAACATGTGAAAAACATACGCGCCCCAACCTCACCCGAGGGTGCGTTTAAGGGCACGTCTCGCTCACCTATGGCCGTCGCACAACACGTTAGGTGCGCGTTAGCGTGGGCCCACTAATGAGTTGCCCCGCAACGTTTTGTGCCTCAACTCCAAGAAAGTCACCCTGTTCTTCCTTAAAATCACAGTGCCATCTATCGGTAGGAAGTTTCAAAACACGGAAATGATCATGCTAACGAAATCACCGTTCAGTATGTACGTACCCTGGTTTTAAGGTCACAGGTCATGGTTAACACTAGTGGTTAGCTCGTATGCCGGGAGACGTGGGTTGGAATATCTATTAGAACATAACAGTGTAAAAAAGTTTCAAAACAGTAATATATATTTATATTCTTATAACGTTAACTAAAGATTTTCCATCTGTGTTGTGTGATTGACAGGAAACCAGTCCAGGATGTACTCGTAGAAAATGGCTGGCTGGATATTTACGGGTCAGCACGCTTGGGTGCGTTTTGGCTCTTTTAATATGCTAAAATTTTAAAACAGGTTCCTTAATTTTGGGGGGCTTTTTTACTATGCTAGCATCGCATCCTCATTTTTGTCACTTATTATGCTAATGTTGCATGCTTGCATTTTATTTTTTATTTTTTTTTAAATGAGGAAACTGTTGAAAAATAAAAATAACCTCTCTGGGAATGTTAGCATGTTCAAAGTGACACATAATGAATTGAAACACCCCCCCCCCCCAAAAAAAAATTGCCCTATTTTTTCGGTCGCTGTGCATTTGCTAACATCTTGCAACACTGAATTTGTTTTTTTAAACATGCTCCTTAAACATGCTCCTTGTCACTTTTAGAATGTGAACAATTTAAGAATTTTCAATTTTCAACATTTTCCTTTATTTGTTGTCACTTTCAAAATGCAAACATTTCTATAGTGGCAACATGTTCCTTATTTTTAGCACTTCATATGCACCCCCGAGCCCCCCATTACGCACCCCCACCACATCAGGAAATATGCTAACGAAGCAAAATAGGAGAATCCTGAAAATCTATTGTCCTATTTTTGGGTCACTATTTCTATGCTAACATTTCCAACATTAGGCAATTTTGTAAAAATTTTCCTTCATTTTTGTCACTTTTAATACACATTTTCTAACGTTTCTTATTTTTGTCACTTATAATATACAGCGGTGCTTTGAGATACAAGTCGATCTGTGACCATGCTCGTAACTTAAAACACTCATATGGAAACGCTATTATTGGGAAATTTCACAGGAAAATAGCAGTCTGTAATATTGCACTTTACCAAAATATATATAATAATTACATTATTAAATAGAACGTAATTTGTGCATCACTGCTGTGCACGTCTGTGCCACTTGGGAGCAGCATCGTACAGACATGCTAATATACATGGAGACGATCACAACCAAGTGACTCAGTAAGCTGCAGTAAAATTTGTCGTTTTTTTTTTTTTGCAGAGCATAAAGAAAATATACTTGTGAGTATTATCATATAGTCTGTCTCCGTGTTGCTCTACCGTCTGTGTGTGACACAGTTAGTTTCTCTGCAGCGTTTTGCATTGTTTGTTAGCTTTAAGCCAACCTATTCCCGATTGAGAGCGCGCGTCCTTCTTACGGTGATGTAAAAAAAAGTCCTGGCCTGGCGCACTTTAGCTGCGTTTGGGATTTATCCTTTTCTAAAAGTCGTCGCCAGATTCTGCTACGTGCCTGCAGACTTCACCACCGGCCGCCCCTCTCCCACCATCTCCCCCGTCATCCTCCTTTCCCCTTCACCCCACTGCTGCAGATGTTCGGGTGAAAACGAGTTCCCCAGTCGAGTAAAGCTAATGCCGCTTGGCCAAGCGTCGTCGACAACTTTTGGCAGATGGACAGAGGTCAAATAGAGGTTGTTGACAACGCTGCGAGTGCGCGAAGTCAGAAGCGCCATCATGAGAGCAATCTCCCCCCGCCCCCCACCCCACACGTAGTCTTAATTAAACAAACTGAACAGATACCTTCAAATGAGAACACAGGTCATCCTTTGTCACGGTAAATATGCTAACATTACAACATATGGCATTTTTTGGACGTTTCTTGTTTTTTTTGGCCATGTTCAATACAATAATATAGCAAGATTATCCATCATTTTGGGCACATTGAACATGCAAAAATTTTAATAAAGATCATTTTTCAACATGTTGCTTATTTTGCTTTGACACGTTTAATATGCTAACATTGCAAGCTAGATCATTTGTAGCATTGTTGGTCAATTTTGATATCTTGACATCTTAGGACACAAACATTTTTGAAAGAGTCACTTTTAATATGCTAACATAATAAGAGAGGACATTTTTCAACATTGCTTTAACTGTTTTGTCACTTTCAATATGCGAACATTGCAAGAGATGTCATTAATCAACACATGACTTATATTTTTGCACTTTAAATATGCTAACACCTCAAGGTAGGGAACCGTTCCCAAATATTCCAAAATATCTTTACCCTTAAACACATTAACATTGCATGATAGACCATTTGTAACATTTTTATTCATTTGAATGACCTTTAATGGGGTAACATTGCAAGATATGGCATTTTTAGCATTCTCCTTGATTTCTTGTCACTTTTAACATGCAAACTGCCAGATATGGTGCATTTTGTTACTTTTAATATGCTAACATTTCAAGCGTGGTCATCTAATTCAAATTGAGTGAATATTTGCAAAGAAAAAAAACAATAATTTTCTTCAGTTCAAACATGAAACAGCTTGTCTTTGTAGTGTACTCAATTGAATGCAGGTCGAAAAGGATTTGCAAATCATTGTATTCTTTTTGAGTTTATGTTTTACACAAAGTTCCAACTTCACTGGAAAAGGGTAAGTAGGTAAAAAAAGAAAAAAAAAAAGAAAAAAAAAAAGATTGACTGTATATGGCATCAAAACTACTGCATGTGCAGGCATATCTTTCCCATTTTAAAATGACATTGCAAAATATGGCATTTTTGAACTTTTGTTTGAATTTCTGACACTTTTAATATGCTAACATTCCAAGATGGGGCATTTTTCAACATTTTCCATCATTTCTGGACACTTTTAATATGCTAAAATTGCAGGACATGAAATATTTCAACATGTTTCTTCAAATTGTGGGCATTTTTAATATGATAATGTTGAAAAATGGCACATTTTTTTCTTAACTTGGGTCATTTTTAGTATGCTAATATGCATTGTTTTTAACTTTTTCTATAATGCCAGGTCACTTTAACAGGTAAAATTGTAAGACATGGCATTTAAAAATATATATATTTTTTTTCATTTTGGTCATTCTAAAAATGCTAACATTTTTTTTTTTTTTAACTGTTTCCATAATTTCCGGTCACTTTTAACATGGTAAAATAGCAAGATAAAACATGTTAAACATTTTCTTTAATTGTTTTGGTGAATTTTAATATGCTAACATTTCAAGACAGGAAATTTGTAAACAGCTTCTTCGTTTATATAGCACTTTTAATAAGCTGACACAGGCAAGACGCGGCGTTTTCCCGTCATGTTTCTTAATTTTGTTTGCACCTTGAACGTGTTAACATCGCAAATGTATGGCATTTCTCAACATTAAGACATTTTCCTTATATTTTACTCACTTTTGATATGCAAACACTGCAAGACACGGCATTTTTCAAATATTTAAGTTTTTGGCACTTTTATGTTATATGTTAACATTGCAATGGATTGCATTTTGATGGCTGTGGCTTGGTTGTCTAGTGACTGAAATGCGGGCAGCTCGAATCCCGGCTCCGACTGTCCGCTGTCGAAGTGTCCTTGGGCAAGACACTGCACCCTACATTGTTGTATAAATGTGTGTGCAAATGAGTGAATGTGTGAGCATTTGTAAAGGGCTCCAGGAAACATGATTTGTGTGGATAAAACGTTATATAAAGTGCGTTCCGTACACCGTTTACCATTTTGTAACACATTCCTTATTTCCCCCCACTATTGATATGCCAACATTGCCAAATAGGTCATTTGTCAAAGTTTTCCTTGTTTTTTTTTTTGTTTTTTTTTTTTTCCCCTCATCTAGATTTGTACAATGACATGTCGAAGACCGTTGTGCGAGACCAAACTTGATGTTCAGGAAGAGAAAGAAAGAAAAGAAAAAAAAAAGATGGCTGAGCTGCTACCACCATCCCCCATCTTGTAGGCATGGCAGCAGTCTCGCACACACACACACACACACACACACACACACACACGTACACACAGCCGATCTCTCTGAGCTACCTGATGTGAGGCAACTGGAATAATCCAGAAGCACAATGAATGTTCCAGCGCTACTCGCGCACACACACAACCCAAAAATCATGCTAATTCAAGTCATCATATTTAAAGGTGCTGCAGCTAGCTCAAGGAAGCTACTTTCATAGCTGAAGTCATTTTGAGCTTCTTTAAACAGCAAAGACCGAAAGAACTGTACGACATATGGCACTTTCCCCTAAAGTCGGATTCGTTTCTAGAGAGGTTTGCAGTCCGCCAAGGCTACCTTGTGTCACCGATTCTCTTCATTACCTTTATGGACAGAATTTGAGGGGGTCCGCTGCGGTGACCTCAGTATTGCATCTCTGGTTTTTTTTGGGTTTTTTTGCAGATGATGTGCTTCTGTTGGCTTCATCAACCTGCGAGCATCAACAACAACATTGGTGTGAATGTGAGTGCGAATGGTTGTTTGTTTCTATGTGCCTTGCGATTGGCTGGCGACCGGTTCAGGGTGTGCCCGCCTCTCGCCCGAAGATGGCTGGGACAGGGTCTAGCACGCCCGCGACCCTAATGAGGATAAAGCGGTACAGAAGATGGATGCCGCCATTTTAGGAGTTCATGTACAATTTTAACACATTTTTACTCTTTTGGCATGATAGCAGTGCACAAATAGGGCATTTTCCAACATTTTTCTAACTTTTTGACATGTTTCATACATTAACATCCCGGGATCAGGCTTTTTCAACATTTGTCTTTCCTGTCACTTGTGATATGCAATTATTTCCACATTTACATTTTGTTCTTTTTTGGGGAGGGATGGGTGGGCACTTTTAATGGTGCCAGATAAAAAAAATGTCAAAGTTCACCTTATTTTTTTGTCACTTTTATTAATGCTAATACTGCAAGAGTTCTGCATTTTTCAAAATTGCCATTGCTTTTTTTGTCACATAAAATAAGATAATATTGCAATACTAGTCATTTTTCCATATTTTCCCTATTTTTATTTTTTTTTTAGCTTTCATGTTAACATCATACGTTACCAGAACCCAGTCAACATGTTCTTAAAAATTTCACCAGTTTCAACACGCTAACGTTCCTTTTCTTTGCCTTTTCTTTGTATGCTAGCGCTGCAAGATGGGACTTTTTTTTAAATTGATGTCACAATAATATAACAATAATATTTAGTGAGCATAGTTGCCATCAGGCGGCACGGTGGCCGACTGGTTAGAGCGTCAGCCTCACAGTTCTGAGGACCCGGGTTCAATCCCCGGCCCCGCCTGTGTGGAGTTTGCATGTTCTCCCCGTGCCTGCGTGGGTTTTCTCCGGGCACTCCGGTTTCCGCCCACATCCCAAAAACATGCATTCATTGGAGACTCTAAATTACCCGTAGAAGTGAATGTGAGTACGGATGGTTGTTTGTTTGTATGTGCCCTGCGATTGGCTGGCAACCAGTTAAGGGTGTACCCCGCCTCCTGCCCCATGACAGCTGGGATAGGCTCCAGCACCCCCGCGACCCTAGTGAGGAGAAGCGGCTCAGAAAACGGATGGATGGATGGATAGTTGCCATCATCCCAAAGAGCATCAATAGAGCTGCCGATGATCGGCAACGCCTCTTCCCAGCTGCCAGGTGCATCATGGGAATTCGCAGAGGATTCCCGAAACGTTGTGTCTGAAGCAGTGGCATTATTTTGTCATTGATGTGGGCCAATAGTTAGCCGTCACGCTGGGCCTTAACCTGCGGCCTGGATTGCGCGCCTCTGAGGCAGCAGCTGCAGTCAAAAGTACACACAAATATGAGCAGGAGACGTGCAGATTCACTGAATGTATCATTGTGAATATGCTGGAGAAACAAAAGGGGGTATATATATATATATATATATTCCAAAAAAAAAAAGTTCTCCCGAGACAGCGCGAGAGAAGGAAAAAAAAAGTTGAAAAAAAAAGAACCCTGCGCCTTCTTGTTTCGTCTTTCTTCTTCTTCTTCTTCTTCTTTTTTAGCAACCGCATCCTGCGTTCTTGGATGTGTCGTCTCCATGGCAACTGTAACTTGGTGACCTCGTTATTTCTGCCTAATCCCGCACTGGAAATTATGGCTGCTCCACCCTTTTGCCTGGCTGCCCTGATAACATAATCATTGCAAATGAGGCAGCGCGAATGGAGAGAGTGCGAAGACGAAGGGCAAGGAGAGAGGTGAAGAAGAAGGCATTTACTGCAACAGGCTAATTTCATACACTTTATACATTTAAACATTCATGTATTCATCATTATCTATTTACATTCACTACATTTGTTAGTTTTTGTTTATTTACTTTTTATCACATTTATTTCATATGTAAAATGATATTTTGAAATAACTGTATGTATTTATTTATTATGGTAATTTATTTAGTAATATTTATCATTTATTTACAGTATGTCTTTGTGACTACTAGGTATGTTTTTTATTCATTATACGCTATAATTTGACAAAATAATTTTATATGTAGTAGATATTTGAAATAATTGTATGTATTTATGATTGAAATGTATTTAATAATAATATCATATTATGTAATAGTTTATAATTTTTTTGTTTTGGAAATATATTTTTATTTTAGTTGTTTTCAGGTATCTATTATTTATTGTAATTACAATTTTGTATTGTGTTCATTTTGTACGTAATTTTATTTTGGGAAATTTTTTTACATAGATTTTTTGGGGTACAAAAATTCTTCACCAGTCATATTTTTAAAATGTATCCGTAAGATATTTTTGGTGCATGTATATTTTTTTATTGTAGTCATTATTTGGTACATATTTATTAGTATTGTATTATTCTATTACATCCTGTATTGACTATTTAAAAAAAAAAAAAAAATCCCACACCAGGTCACTTTATTTATTTTCGATTTTTCTATATTAGGGATTTTTAGGTATTTATTATTTATTTGTAATTTTCATTTTTAAATAAATATTGACAGAATCCCACACGAGGGGAGCGACGAGTGTGCTGAGTCATTAAAATGTGCACTTAGCACTAATTGCTGGTGAGTGTCTGCTAAACTGTATTGATTTCAGATCAGTCATGAGTTTATTAATAAGGTATGGCGGGCAAAGATGACCGCTGGCCAAATTTTGCGCCCCCAAATCCCCCCTAAAACTTAACATTTGGAGGTCAGGCCAGCGCAAGCTCATCAACATCTGAATTATTGATTCTGTGTTTGATTAGATTGACTTATTGGATTGAGGTGCACTGAAAAATGAAAATCTTTTTTTTTTTTTTTTAGGGAGGAGAGAGGAGGGGAAATAAATATGCAAACTAATAAGAAATCCTCAGTCATGCCTATTCAATAATTTAGCACATTTACATACTATTATTGGCATATCTCATTACCGCAGCGCGAGGCACACTTATATATTCCGAAATTGTATTAGTCGGGTGGCGGCTTGCATAAATTAACATGGCTAATCAAGGACAAAAGCGATTCACAGATATTCTCCCGTCAGGAACGCAGGAGGAAAAACTAGCTCTGAATCAAACGTGTGATCGGGAAGCACACGTGCGTCGTGTTTTAGCACACACGAGGATGAACTTTAGATGCAACCGCATGACAGAGGAACTCACGGTACAATTACGATCCTTTTCCAAACGATCATTTCATGATACCGCGTTGGAGTGATAATCCAAAGTAAAATGGAAGACCACCAGCTACATCCCCATATCACTTGCATTTCGTCGTAATGTTATGTACAGGTGTCCCTCGGTAAAATAGGAGACGGTAGAAAAGTTCATTTATTTCAGCAGTTCAATGAAAAAAAAAAATGAAACTCATACAGTATTTTTCAGATTCATTAAAGACCCTGTAAAGTGAGTTCAGAGATTTGTTTGTAAATGCATTCTACTGAGTATAAAGTTTCAAAAAGTATTAATTTTACAAGAATTAAGTCATAAGTCTGACAAAAACATTTTTATCAGTATGAATTCTTTTTTTTTTTTTTTAATCCAGCCATCCATCCATCCTGTTTCTATACCGCTTATCCTCACTGGGGTCGCGGACGTGCTGGAGCCTATCCAGGCTATCTTCGGGCGAGAGGCGGTGTCCACCCTGAACTGGTCGCCAGCCAATCGCAGGGCACATAGAAACAAACAACCATTTGCACTCAAGTTTACACCTACGGGTAATTTAGAGTCTTCAATTAACCTTCCACTCATGTTTTTGGGAGGTGGGAGGAAACCGGAGTGCCCGGAGAAAACCCACGCAGGCACGGGGAGAACATGCAAACTCCACACAGGCGGGCCGGGACTTGAACCCCAGTCCTCAGAACTGTGAGGCAGATGCGCTAACCAGTCGGTGCTGCCCATGCTGCCCTGTTTTCTTTTTTTTTTTTTTATATTATGAAAATTAAGTTCTATTTGTTCATCAAAAAAGTTGCAATGTTACAGGAACAAAATTTTATTTTCAAAGAATTTTTTTTAACATTACGACTAAAGATTTTAGTCGTAATGTTACAAGATAAAAAGCTACATTACGTCAATTTTGTGGAAAGGGTTCAGAAGCACAGTTCTCAATCTTAAAAGAAAATGTTTTAATCTTACAAGAATAATGTTATATTTTCTTTTACAACCCCAATTCCAATGAAGTTAGGATGGTGTGTTAAACATAAATAAAAACAGAATACAATGGTTTGCAAATCATGTTCGACCTATATTTCATTGAATACACTACAAAGACAAGCTATTTAATGTTCAAACTGATAAACTTGATTGTTTTTAGCCAATAATCATTAACTTGGAATTTTATGGCTGCAACACGTTCCAAAAAAGCTGAGACAGGGTCACGTTTACCATTGTGTTAAATCATCTTTTCTTTTAACAACATTCAATAAACATTTGGGAACTGAGGACACGAATTGTTGAAGCTTTGGAGGTGGAATTCGTTCCCATTCTTGCTCGATGTACAGCTTCAGCCGTTCAACAGTCCGGGGTCTCCGTTGTCGTATTTCACGCTTCATAATGCGCCACACGTTTTCAATGGGAGACAGGTCTGGACTGGAGGCAGGCCAGTCTAGTACCCGCACTCTTTTACTACGAAGCCACGCTGTTGTAACACGTGCAGAATGTGGTTTGGCATTGTCTTGCTGAAATAAGCAGGGGCGTCCATGAAAAAGACGTTGCTTGGATGGCAGCATATGTTTCTCTAAAACCTATATGTACCTTTCAGCATTAATGGTGCCTTAAGTTACCCATGCCATTGGCACTAACACAGCCCCATACCATCACAGATGCTGGCTTTTGAACTTTGCGTCCATAACAGTCCGGATGGTTCTTTTCCTCTTTGGCCCGGAGGACACGACGCTCACAATTTCCAAAAACAATTTGAACTCTGGACTCGTCGGACCACAGAACACTTTTCCACTTTGCGTCAGTCCATCTTAGATGAGCTCGGGCCCAGAGAAGCCGGCGGCGTTTCTGGGTGTTGCTGATAAATGGCTTTTGCTTTGCATCGTTTCAAGTTGCACTTACGGATGTCGCGCCGAACTGTATTTACTGACATTGGTTTTCTGAAGTGTTCCTGAGCCCACGTGGTGATATCCTTTACACATTGTCGTCGGTTTTTGATGCAGATCCGCCTGAGGGATCGAAGGTCACGGGCATTCAATGTTGGTTTTCGGCTTTGCCGCTTCCATGCAATGATTTCTCCAGATTCTCTGAACCTTTTGATGATATTATGGACCGCAGAAGATGAAATCCCTAAATTCCTTGCAATTGTACGTTGAGGAACATTGTCCTAAAACTGTTCGACTATTTTCTCACGCACTTGTTCACAGTTCATAGTTTAAATCACACAACAATAACGTTATCGTTGTTTATAGAAAATGTTTGAATGCTACGAGGAACAAATTTGTATTTCTTTTTAGTTGCAATTTGCAGGATTCAAGTTTTTACAAGGACAAATATTTCAATATCCTGTTGATTTTGTGGGAAGACGAAAATTCACAACTTTAACAATTGAACAACAACAATTAAAGTAGTCATTTTTGCCAGTATAATGTTGTATTTTTTAGTCTATGTACTGTAAGGTTTAATCTTACTAGAATTAAGTTGTGCTTTTTTTTACAGGGGAAAAAAAGTCCCAATTTTACAGGTTTGGTCCTATTTTTGAGTATTTGTATTCTTAAAAAAAGGTGGTTATGGTGTCAGGGAAAAAAAGTTGTAATAAATTTCACAATAGGAATTTTTTTTTTAATGTTGCGAGTATAAAGTCATATTTTTTAATTTTAAAAAAGTCAGAATATAACCAGAACAAAGATGAATTTTACCAAGACAAAAGTCAGAATCTTACAACAATAAAGTCATACTGTTAGAAGTAAAAAAGTTAGTGTATTACGGTGATTTTTAAAATGACTTCCATTTTCAATCTAAGGAAACGAAACAAAATATAACCCACGTACACAAAATGAGTGAAACTCCAGTTTATATCTAAATGCCACATACGAACACACAGATGTCCACTATTAAAATACGAAAATCCACGTCGGCGGCCATGTTTTTAAAGCGCCGGCGACAATGTTTTAATTGTGTAAAATCAGCTGAAAAAATCTATATGGAACCGGCACAGGCACACCCTTTTTGTGACCCGGGATGTAAATGAGGAACACGTTTGTGTGTGGGCGGCCCGTGTGTCTGGACGACGCTCGGTGTCGTGGGAGTATGGAAGAGGTGATGTTTGGGGAGACGGTTTCCACAGCGACCAGAGTCTCAGTCAGGGAACCCCATTGTCTCTTCTACGGTTTGAGGGCCTCATTTTTATTTTTAAATGCCCACTGTATGGCAGACAGACAGATTGATTGACAGGAGCCAGACAGATGTGCAGCAGAGGAGAGGTGTGCGCGCGCGCACGTGTGCGTGCGTAATCCGTCCTAAGAGGCGACCACGCCGCTCTCAAGAGGATTAACTTGGTCAGATCCTGTCGACGCTATGGAAAGTCTCCATTTGGTCACATAGTTGGTCTCGCCTATTGTTACATTGCCGACAGCCAACCCCTCCACATGAGACCCCCCCCACCACTGACCTGGATTTGACTGACTACTGCCCGCTGCAGTTTCCGCCCACACTGACTCCGAGGCTCAGGTTGTTGCATGTTTCTGCTGAGACGGAGGGCAAAAAAAATAAAAAATAAATACCAACAAGAGTACAGACAACATTTTGGAACAACACGGCAGTAGTGTGCCGTGCACAACATGTATTTGTACGTCGGACTTGACTACTGTCTGGACGGTGCGACCAGGCATTAGGAGCAAGAGCAGTGGCTCAGCAGATCCAGATGGTGGCGCTCTAGTTCTTTCTTAGACACGGCAAAAGAGTATTAAGCTAGCGCTGAAAAGAAAGAAAAAAAAAACATCAGGAAATTGAAATCTATTTTTATCGAGAAGAAAACTTGCAATGTTACAAGGAATATATATATATATATATATATATATATATAAAATCAGTAAATTGCATTTTTTTAAAGAAAATGTATCATATGCAAGTCATATGATGAATTTTTGGAGAAAAAGATGCAGTACAGTGGATCTGCTCTATTTGGAGGTATAGGGATTGGGTCCAACCGCAAATAGCAAGAAGTAGTTGCAAAAATGTAATAGTAACGTTCCAAAAATAAAGTTATATTTTGTATTATTATGACTGTTTTTTTAAAGGTCTCATTGCATCAAAAAATGTATCAGGTTTGCACGATAATTTCAGTTGAAAATGCCCAGAATGTCCCTTTTTCAAGCTATTCTAGGTGGTCTTTTACGCCTTGCAATTGAGAATTTCTCATGAATATTTGATACGTAAATACGCGCCGTAGTGATTGCATTGCTGTGATTCTTCATTTAAATGTGGAAAACAGCTTTTCTCTGACCGGTTCTTGGCAATATCCGCTGTCTTGTGGCTTGCGGCGGCCAAGCGTTCGTAGTGACATTGCATTTGGGTCCCTCGAAGTGGGGTTTTACTATCACTGTGAATCAGAATTCACCAAACGTTTGTGGGATTATTTCCCCACTAATAGAGAATGGGAATTGAAAGGGGATGTGGGTTAAAAAAAATAAAATAAAAAAATAAAAAAGGGGGGGATATTTTAATGTTAGTCTCGTCTGCCGCTCCCGTTCACTTGCACATAACTGCCTACCAACCAAAAAGTGTAACTGACATAACTACGTCGGCGATTTCCAATCCGGCCATTTTGCAAGCCTTATTAGCCATTTATTGACTTTTGGATCCAATCGACAAACCGCACAGATGTCAAACTTCAACCATGTCACAGATTCACTTTGCCCTAACGTTATGCATAAACCAGTAGGGAACATTTTTTTTCTTGATGACACGGTACCGTTATTACGGAGGAACGAGTTCACAAATGACAACATTTGACAAATCTCTTGAACCACCAGATTGACCTTTCCATTCTCGTGTGTCCCTTGTGTGTGTGTGTGTGTGTACATGTGTGTTTGCACGCGTTAGCAACAAATGCTGCACATGATTTGCGAGGTGCTCTTAACAAGCAGGAAAAGAAGCTGATAGTTTTTTTTTCCCTGTCATCTCACGCAGGTCAGATGTGATTAGGTGGGTCGTGTGTGATGTCGCCCATCCCAGAAACCCCACCCCGCCCCCCAACACCCGCTTTCGCCCACCCACCCAACCCCCGCTTACCCTCCAACTTGCCGCGATATAACGAGTCCATTATGGCTGCCTTCCTCCTCTCTCATGGTCTTGGACTAAGAAAGTCTAAGAATGCTGCTAGGAGGAGGAGGAGCTGGTTTGCGGCTGAGAAGGAAGGTCATGTGTAGCGCACGTAGCCTGAGGCCCACCGGGGGGTGGGGAGGGTACTGGCTAACTCCTGGATGACGCTGTGAGGTCAAGAGGCCAGGAAACAAGTGTATGCCTATATGTCCGGAGAACATTATAGTCTACTTTCGAATCATCTCAACTTGGTTTGGGAGTAAACATCTAAAAATCTGATTCAAATTACCGGATTTCCTCATAAACAGTGATTTAAAAAGTCAACACACCCCTGTTCAAATGCCCGGTTTTGTGATATGAAAAATAAAAATACACCAAGCGAAATGATTTCAAAACTTTTTCCACATTGAATGTGACCTGTAACCTGCACAACTCAATTTAAAAATGACATATTTTCAAGAGGGGGAGTACATATAAACAACTGAGATATTGTGGTTGCAAAAGTGTGCACACCCTCATATAACCAACTGGTCTTTCTGCAGACAATTTTTGAAAAGTCCAGAACAAGGTAAGTGTCAATGTTCACTGCATTAAAGGGCTACTTTAGGCAGTTCCTTGGCACCAAGATGCAACCAGATGGCACACAAAAAATCAAAGTGGTGAGTTTTTCAGCAAAAAAAAAGTGAGAATATAAAAAAAAAAATATATATATATATATATATATATATATAATTAAAAATCTATGAATATTCAAAAAATGCAACTAAAGACCGCCGTAACCAAAAGCCCCCTTTGCCGCTGTTTGCATGATGCAGTGCAGTTGTGCATGGCAACTGCAAGTGACACTAATAAGCATAACGGTGTTACAACAACAAAGATAATAAATCCCCAAAAACTTTTGGTTGCGGCAGTCGACGTGCATGCATGAGCACGCACAGAAGGACGATGTGGAGCGGCTCCTCCTCTTCAGAACATTATTTATTCATTCACATAGATTGCTCTCTCTCTCTCTCTCTCTCTCTCTCTCTCCACATCTCATGCTGCCTTGAACTTGAGAGACTCCCAAACTCATGTTGCCTTTCTGCGAGAAGTATAGGAGAGAGAGAGAGAGAGAGAGAGAGAGAGAGAGAAAACAAATTCCACATCCACGCCGACCTTGCGCTGCCAGTCGCTGGCTTCAGGGCCATTTAATTAAATCACAAACTTATCACTAGTATTTTTAATGATGCTGCCGCCACGCCACAGCTCCGTTTGACAAGGGACTTCAGTGCCATCTAGAGGTCAATGCGGGTATAACCACCTCTCCCGAAAAAACAAACTCGGACCCAAAAGCTGAAAAACTTTGACTAATTAAGAAGCGTGTGCCAATACCTTTGTCCAAACGGGGTCGTTCAAGTGAGTGACTGGAGGACCTTTATTTACTCAATGGCAGATGGTACCAGGGTTCCATTAAGGGTATGGCAGTCATTATGAGGATTCATTCTTTAATAATAATTGATTGATTGATTTTTTTTTTTTTTACACCGATACTGATAACCGATAACTTGCCGCTTCTCCAAACCAATTCCAATAACCAGTCTTTTTTTATATATATCAGGGGGCTTCAATAATTTCTAGGCCAAACTGCCCTCAAACTGAGCCGCCTACTTATATCAATATTGTACATAGTTGTGTTTTATATCAAATTGGTCATATAATAGAATGCCTTTTAATTTATACACAATAACATCATTATACTATCCTATCATCATAAGTATATAGCATATTAATGTAATAAAAGAATGCCTTTTTATTTAGCTGATCTGTCATTATTGGTGCATACACGATCTGAGGTTCTAAATTCCTTCTCAGAGTACACACCAATTCAAATACGAACATATCGATGAATCACAGATTAGTCCGCCAAACATGCGTACGCACGATTTAAGCACAAATCTGTGCGTATGCAGTTAGCGAACTGTAACAGCCACTGTCTGTCTCCATGTGCTGCTGCACCCTAGGTGTTCAAATATCCATCGCTTAAAGGGTTAGAACACTGCCATATAGATGCTACTGTTAGCACGTCTATAGAGTTTCCCATTTTGCTTTAGCATTAGTGTTAAGATAGCGGATTTAAAGACAGCTGTGGTTGTTTTAACCACCCTATGTGTAAGTCTCTCTGCTTTATGATTAGTTTGACAAACTTCAACTGTCAAAAAACAAAACAAAAATAAATAAATAAATAAAAAAACACACACACACATATATATATATAGAAGCCTCTTTTTTTGAAGAATTGTTCACTATGTGTGCCAAATTGCTGCGTGTTTTGAAGTGAGTCCAGTACACTTACCACCATTATTTTTGCAGTTAAAGCAAAACACACACACACACACACACACACACACACAATAGAACCACTAGCACATTTTTTTCTCAGGATGGCTCACCTCTGATCCACTCATACTGTTAGCCAACAAGAAAAACAAAATAAACTATAAAAAAAAGGAGAGAGCACCGCTGCCAAGAACCTAAGAGGCTGGTGGGGGTTCCTGGGCTTTTTTTTTTTTTTGTGGGGTGGGTGACTTAGTCTCACGCAACACATGCGGCGTCTGGTCCTCGGGAAACGGAGAGGTCCTTCCCCCGCAAGGTCGGATTACACGCAAACCGCCGCCGCCGAGGGATAACCACTACCATCTGGACTCACCTTCCATGTGCACCTCGATGGCTTCCACATGCAGGGCACCTCCTTGTCACACACATTTTGCACAAATGGGCACACACACACACGCACACACAAAAACACATCATCATTGTACCTTTAAATACCCTCACTCAATCGTGTCGAATGACAAAACTGCTATAAAAATTATATATATATATATATATGTATATATATATATATATAGCCTACTTTTAAAAGAGTCATTCTTTTAAAACGACTTCTACCTGAAACATGAATGTCAAATATTTATTTGCCATGGCAAGAACATACAAGGAATTTGTCTCCGGTAGCTGGAGCCGCTCTACTACGACGACAGATTGGCATTTGACAGAAAATACTTTTGAGTTGTGCTTTTTCAATTGATTAACTTCATCAGTTTCCTTTTTCTGTCAATGACAGCAATGCGTCCAGGCCCCGAGGAAGGTTGGCTGACTCGGGACTCCAATTAGAACTTGAAGAAGT
Source organism: Phycodurus eques (assembly GCF_024500275.1). NCBI lineage: Eukaryota > Metazoa > Chordata > Actinopteri > Syngnathiformes > Syngnathidae > Phycodurus > Phycodurus eques. The sequence continues at coordinate 25,295,685 of NC_084533.1, forward strand.
CATTAGCCTTAAGGTTCATACTTTTTCCAATCTGTACATAAGTGTGTCCAATAAAAACAAGTAATTGTTGGTGTGGTATTAGTTTCAGCAGACTGTTTGTCTATTTTTGTGACAAGTTCACATTGGAAGACCAATTTATTTTTTTTAAATAACTTAATTGGCCGTCAGATATTAACAATACTACGTCAAAAGACACGCGACAAGGCTAATAATAAACTAGCTTTTGGATTCAAATATACTGTGCACGTGGCGACGCGGAGTTAACGTCTTTTGCGGATGATGACATTAAAGCCGTTCAGCTTAAAATGCGAAATATCGGCCGATACTGATCAGCCCGATCAAATCGGTGTAAAGTCTAGTATTGACATATATGACCTTTGCCCCCCCCGTACATGCGTGCGTGCGTGCATGCACACACACACACACACACACACACACACACACACACACGAGAGATTTTAATCAACAAATTCACCTCAGGAACGGGGCTGGGGGGTTGCTTTTTGTTTGCGAGACGCTTTCGTGGTCGCCTTGCACGATGAATCACCGAGTGGACCGCCCAAGTCCGAGAACCTCGACCCCCCGTCGCCAATAACGCTAAGTGTGAAACGCAATCTGCTACATATGCTTTCATGTAAACACCTGAATGAAAACTGGCCACGTTCATATTTTCCCATGTTGACATGTTGTTATGACTTTGCGGATGATTTCACTGAGAATAAAAACAATAATAATAAAAAAAAAAAAAAAAAAAAAAAAACAGCAGAGGAGATCACATTTCATCTGAGATTTTATTTTAAGGCCATATTACCCAGCCACAGGTGTAAGGTATAATATATAGTGGATGCACAAAGTCTACACACCCCTGTTCAAATCCCAGGTTTAATAATTTAGGATAGGATAAATGTCAAAACCTTTAACATTAACGTGACTTACAACCAATACAATTTGATTGAAAAGAAAAAAAACAAACATGAAATATTTTAGAGCGGGGAATTAAAAAAACAAGCAAACAAACAAAAAAACAACTGCGATAATGTGGTTGCCGAAATACGCACATCCTCATAACTGGGCATGTGGTTGTGTGAAAAACTTAACCAATCACATTCAAACTCATGTTCAAGGCAGGGGATGCAAGTTTACAAAATGCTCACAAGATTTCAAAGTAGCCTCATTTAATGTCATGTTCATATAAAATGTAAACATTCATAAGCTCAACCAAACGTTGCCTGTTGTAGCAGATCAGACGTGCACAACAATCAGGATTCATTTTGGACTTCTTACATCCTCTTTTGAGATTCAACTGTTGGACAGATGGTCTCAAGTTCTTCTGCAAATGATCTTGATAAACTTGTGAGTTAATGTTTACATTGATGATAGCAAGCTGTCCAGGCCCTGAGGGAGCAAAGCACGACCATACCATGATGCTCCATCGACCATGCTTCACACTTGGGATAAGGATTTGATGTTGGTGTGCTGTGCCATTTTTCCTCCACACATGGCGTTTGTGTGTTCCTCCCAAATAATTGGGCTTTGGTTTCATCCATCCAAAGAATATTTTGCCAATGGTGCTATGGGACATCCAAGTGCTCTTTAGCAAATTTAAAACATGGATCAATGTTTTTTAGACAGCAACAGCTACCTCTTTGGTGTTCTCCCATGAACCACACTCTTGTTTAATGTTTTACGTAAGGTAGACTCTGCCAGTGATTTCTGTAAGTCTTCAGCCAGTGATTTCTGTAAGTCTTCAGCTGACACTCTAGGTTGTTTTTTGTTTTTGGTGTTTTTACCTCATTGAGTAGTCTGTAATGTGGTCTTGCAGTCTTCATTACAGGAAGGCCACTCCCTAGAAGCAAGCAAAAATGCCGAACGTTCTTTTTTTTTTTTTTTGAGGATGAACAGCTATACTGGTAGAGATACTTTTCTAACCTTATCTAGCTTCATACAAGTGAACACTTCTTAAGCGGAGGTCTTCCAACAGCTCTTTTGAGCGAGACATGGTACACATCAGGCAATGATGTGTACCATGACACGAAACAATTCTAACGTGCGTTTCCTAGTGGCCAGAAGCGCTTTAAGCCACACCTCCAATCTTGTCTCAATTAGAATCCAGGTAGGTTCACACCTGACTCTGATTAGCTCTTAAAGAACCCAAAGTCTATACCTTTTCATCCCTATCTTGGGAATGGTAACATATTCTTATTTAGATGGCCCGACTACATTTTATTACCATTTTATGCAGAAATACCAAAGGGTTCACACACTTTTTCCTCCCACTTTATTCAACAAAATGTTTTTTTTCCCCAGCTTTAAATGTGAGTCTACACACACGTGCTGCCATTTGAAGTGCCTCTGATTAACCCTAAATGAAGTTCAGCTGGTCTAGTATGCTTCCCCCCCCCCTTCTTGAAACGAGTGTTGCACTGATCCATGAATTTTCCACCTTATGCGGTAGTATCATTTTCTGCCGCAACAGAAGACCCAGCATATGTCTAACCTGTGTCTTTTACACATAACCCAGTGAAGCCGGGATAATGCCACAAGTTTCACACAGCATCCCCTTACACACAAACAGTGTCCTGCCTCGGATACTTGAATATAAAATCACAGAGTCAACTTCATCGGCCCACCACTCCATGTCAGAAGCGTTCACCCAGAAGTGACTCACTGGGTGCAGCAGCAAGGCATCATGGGAGGCGGCGTTCACGCCTGTGAATGATTCCGCCACCTCGAATAAATACACATCAGCTCCTCCGGGGAGCCGGGCGCCGCTTTTGCTTCTTTCTATTAATCCTCAGCGGCGGTGATTTATCGCAGCGAGCTTGTCAACAGCCACGCGTGTGCTCCCACGGCAGCACGCCATATACGAGAAACACCAGAGTTTAGCACTCTGCCTGTTTATGAGCACTTGCCTCCACACTGCTGCTGAATATACGAGCTGCTGCGCTGCACACAACTGAAAACAGGCACGCTGAAATTATCTTTTGGTCGTGCAACGGATGCAAGCGCGCATTTGCATTCGCCAAGGTGAGAGGGAGGCGAGCAAAGAGCAGTGTGTAAATTATTTTTATGCCCAAGCACACGCGGCTGTGCGTGCGCGCGCGTCCAAAAGGACTGTTAAACACTGCCACCTGGTGGAGAGAAATATACTGCACGCTTCATTACTACACTTGAACCAATAGATTTTGACTTTTGAAAGATAGTGTATTTTTCAATAAATCATTTTAGTTTAAGTATTTCGTAAACTTGTAGTTTTTATATTAATCATTTTGTCAAGAAAACAGATATTTGTTTCCCTTAAAAAAAGGTGCTGTATAATAATTACTGGGATGGTATCATTAGTTTTAATCACTAGTCAGGGCTAATTTATTAGTATATGTTTAAAAAAAAAAATCTAAATATGTATTAGTTAATTATAGAAATTTTAGCCGTTATAGCTAATATTTTGGTTAAGTCAAAATATTAGAAACAGTCTGTGGTGTATAAACAAAAATAAAATATAAAAGCTGGAAGAATGCTCAGTTTTGATTGTCAGTCAGAGACCCTTATTAGTTATTTAAGGTAAATGTATCTGCTATATCTAATGCTTTGGTTACCCCATGCAGTGACATTATATGGTCAGAATATTAGAAACAGCTTTCCATGTGCCAATGATGCCTGTAACCACAATAATAAAGTGTTACGGTATTGTTTTTGTTACTAGATCTCATTGGGTTGTGTAGCTAATGTTTTGGCCCATCACTTGTTTCACCCCAATAAAACTCACCATTGAACATCATATTGGTCCTTTTATTATATTTTGTAATCATGTTGTTGAGGAGCATCCAATGCCGTAACAGCAATACAGACATCCACAGCTAGATAACGCTGTTGTCCTTCATGTGACACTGAACCAGTTACCTTTTGTTTTTTTTCCTCTCTCCTCGCTTGCCTTCAAACTCCATGACCCTGTGAGCCTTCTATCGCTTCTCCATCGTTATCTTCTCGCCACATCCCCATCCGTCCGTCCTTCCGTCTGTCCTCTAGGGCGCTGCCACGGCCTGAGTTTCCCCACCACAGGTGACCAGCTGCATCAGGCTGCCCGACGCTGGCCTGTTGACGCCCATGGCCCACTTGAGGAACATTCTTAAGCGGGAAAAGGAGGCGAGGAGAGGTTTAAACATGGCCGCAAACACATTTAAAATGTGGATTTGCATCCCAGTGAAACCTCCACTATGCGTTCACGGACATCAGTGTGATAGCAAAATTTGTTTTCCCCACTGGATATAATGTAAATCTATCATTGGCATTCTAAACTGTTATGTGTGTACAAATAAGCCATGAACCGTAATGAAAAAAAACAGTTAACCGAGTATTAAAGGAGACATATTATGGAAGTAATTTCTTTTCATGGCTGCGACCCTGAACAGGATGAGGAGTATAGAAAATGGATTGATTTTATTTAAAAAAAAAATATATAATAAAAAAAATAAAAATTGTTTCTGTACAGTAAAACCCCACAGAGGGAATAGTGGCAATGCCCTGCCACGAGTAGCGGGAGAAAGAAAGAGGGAAAAAAAAAAACAAAAAAAAACAATGTTTCCAACTGCCAAATTATTATAGGGAATATTAATATTGATAATAATAATAATAATCATCATCATCATGCTTGTAGTTAGTGCCATGAAAAAGTATGTGCCCCCTTCTTTTCTCAAATTCTCTCTTTTTTTGTATAGTTTCCCCACTTTAATGTTGAAGGTAATCGAACAAATATAAATATACAAAAATAACCAAAGTAAACATAAAATGCAGTTTTTAAAGGGTGATTTTATTTAAAAACCTCTTGAAAAGCTACCTAGCCCTGTGTGACAAAGTAATGGCCCCCTAAACGAATTACTGGTTGGGCCATCCTCGGGATCAACAACTGCAATCGAGCGTTTTGGCAATGAGTCTTTCACATCTCTGTGGAGATATTTTGGCCCACTCGTCCTTGCAGAATTGTTTTAATTCTGCAACACTGGACAATTTAAGAGCATTAACGGCCTTTTTAAGGCCATGCCCAAGAATTTCCATCGAATTGAAATACAGATTTTGACTTGGCCACTCCAAAACTCTTGATTTTTTTTGTTTTGTTTGTTTTTAGAAGCTATTCATAAGTTGACTTTGTGGTGTGTTTTGGATTTTTGTCCTGCTGAAGAACTCATTTCGTTTCGGCTAGAGATAAACTGATGGCTGAATATTCTACTTCAGGATTTTCTGGTAAAGAGCAGAATTCATGGTTCCATCAATCAACAATAATCTCCTCCTCCTCATCATCATCATCATCATCATCATGGATGTGTTACATTCACACCAAATGAGACATACACCTTCCAAAAAGTAAACATTGGTCTTGTCAGTCCATTTAATATTCTCCCAAAGTCTAAGGAATAATTCTGATGTCCCCCCCCCCCCCCCCCCCCCATAAATAAGACAAGCCTTTATGTTCTTTTTGGTCAGCAGTGGTTTTTGCCTTGGAATTCTGCTATGGATGCCATTTTTGCCTAGTTTCTTTTCTTTATTGTTGGGTCATGAACACTGACCTTAACTGAGGCGAGGGAGGCCTGCAGTTCTTTAGATGTTGTCTGGGTTCCTTTGTGACCTCCTGGATGAGTCATCTCTGTGATCTCGGGGTCATTTTTGTAGGCTGGCCACTGCTGGAAAGGTTCACTACTTTTCCATGTTTTGTCCGTTTGCAAATAATGGCTCTCACTGTGGATTGCTGGAGTCCTCAAGCTTTAGAAACGGCTTCGTAACCTTTTCCAGACTGATAGATGTCAAATACTGTACTTTAATTCTCATTTCTTCTTGAATTTCTTTCGATCGTGGCACTTTGTTGCAGCTTTTTTTTTTAGATCTTTTGGCAGACTTCATTTTGTCAGGAAGGTTCTTTCTCAGCTTTCCAAGAATTGTGATTAGCTAAAGTGAATTCATGATTAACAAGGAGGGCAATTACTTTTCCACACAGGACCAGGTAACTTTGAATTATTTTATTTTTTAATTTTTTTTTTTTTAAATCCACAAATAAATAAAATGAGTTAAAAATGACATTTTATGTTTACTTGAGTTATTTTAATAAACTATGCAAAAATTTATTTTAGGAGGAGGCAAATTCTTTCAGGGCACTGTATAACCAATGTTATTTTGGGGTGTTTTTTTTGGGGGGGGGTGACAATTTTGGATCATATAACAAGCCCGCGGTAAAAATGACCCATGGACATGACTGCTGTTCCTGAGAAATGAACATGACAGGAGGCGTAATGCAAACTCCTTCACTGCTAACAAAGGCAGCATCTCAGGAGTTATGATGCACGGTCATCACGCGCAAGGTCATTATGCTAATAAAAAAGGAGAATGACTGAAAGGATCGCCATCGCTTTTCATTTTCCAGGCGGATTTTTTTCTATTTGCTTCCCCTGGACCTGCATCTAATCTTAATCTATTCCCTCCTGGTAATCTGGTGTGGATTTATATACATCCAGCATCTATTTTAAGGCATCTGCATTTGCTTTTCCCCCATGCAATGTACATAAAAAGAGAGGTCATCATAAAATGAGCAAATAAATTAAAATCAACTTAAATGACTACAGTTTACTGCTATAAAACCTTTAGGAACCTTTTTTTAAATTCATGCTTTAATTGAATTTCTCCAAACCCATACAAGTAAGTATAAGGAGAAGTTAAACACTGTACAATAAAACTATTACTCTACCTCATACCAGATAACTATGAGTGGTAGATGGTAATATAATAAACTCATACTCACTCTGCAACATACTCCAGAGGTGTCCACGTGCCAAAATCAGCGTCCGGCATGAACTTCCTGTTCATGGGTGTATCCAAGGTAACCCTGTTGTGAAATGGATTGCAGATGACAATCAGGGTGAGCAGCAGCAGATGCGCCTGGCTCTGACTCATAAAAGGCATCAGTGTGTGCAACTAGACCGAGTCAAATACGTAAAATGCTTTCAAACCTGTCCAGTAAAAAAAAAAAAAAAAAAAAAAACATAGTAAAACATACAAAGTAATAGGAATAACATTTTAAGGCCCCCCAAAAAATTTTAGTTTAAAAAGGGGAATAGAACGTTTACAAAAAAATCTCTGAGATTTGAATACAATTCTTTTAAATAATATTTAGTTTTTAATTTAAAAAAAATATATCCAGATTTGAGTAAAATATATTTATAAGAAAAGATGCAAGTGGATATAAAAATTCGACACAAAATGTCAGGTTTTTGTGACGTAAAAAAAAAAAATGACACCAAGATAAACTTTTCCACCCTTAATGTGACCGATAACCTGTGACACTAAATTGAAAAAATAATAATACAAACTTTCAGAATGGGAACAAAGATAAACAACTGAGATAATGTGGTTGCACAAGGGTGCACACCCTCGTATAACTTGAGAAATGACTGTGATCAGAATTAACCAATTACATTCAAACTCGTCTCATATGCTAGTCAGCACACACCTACCACCATTTAAAAATATCCCTGATTAAATCAAAATACAGTTATCCTTCTTCTGACATTTTTGTAATCGCATCTTACGTCACAAGCCATGGTCCGCAGAGAGCTTCCACAGCATCAGAGGGATCTCATTGTTCAAAGGTCAATAGAAGGGTACATAAGAATTTCCAAGGCATTAATACCATCAAACACATTGACATTACCAAGTACTGGACGTCCTTCCGAAATTGATGAAAAGACGAGAAGAAAATTGATCAGAGAGGCTGCGAAGAGGCTGACGGCAACATTGACGAAGCTGCAGGAATTTCGAATAAGTACTGGCTGTTTAGTACATGTGACAAGAATCCCCGTCTTTTTCAGACAGTATGTCTGGGTTACGGGTATACAGCATACACAATGGTCATCACCAAAAGAACACCACACATACATTGAAGCATAGTGGTGGCAGCACTTTACTTTGGGGCTGTTTTTCTTCAGCTGGAACTGCGGCCTTAAACAAGGTGGAGGGAATTAGGAACGGTTACAAATACCGGTCAATATTAGCACAAACCTTCAGGCTTCTTACTAGAAACAAAAAAGTCAGGAAAAGCCTACTAGAACTTCAAATGGTTGCAAGTGCGTGCTCACTTCCATTTAACATGATTTTGAATGTGATGGGTTAATTCTGGACACAGACACATCCCATTTATAAGAGGGTGTGCACACTTTCAGTTGTTTTTTTGTTTAGTTTTTAATTCCCCTCTCAAAAAGAGTGTTTCATTTAAAATTTAAAATAATTAAAATTTAAAAATAAACAGTGGGAAAAGTTTTAAAATGATTTACTGTAATTTCGCGTGTATAATGCGCACCCATGTATTATACGCACCCCCAAAGTTGACCTAAAGATTCCGGAAAACCCTTCTACCGACAATGCATGATTTTGCTTCTACTCATATGATCAAAACACGAAGTATTATCTGTACTTTATTTTTTTCCTAATAATTATTCTCAAGTTAAGCACTGCATTTGAACATCTAATACTTTCTTGCTCTTATTTTGAAATTCACAGCCCTACTTTTATTTAGTAAAGGAGAAAATGCACAATAGTGCTCATATGTTTGATTACCCAGGCAGAATTTGTAAGATGTGAACAATTCTTTAAACATGAAGGACCAGTCAAAACACATTTAATTTTATTTTAATGGGATTCAAATTAAACTGTCAAGCATTTCAAAAAAGGATTATCATTAAACAAAACATAATCATAAAGAAATTAATGATGGTTGCTGTTCAGTCATGAATTGTATTTAAAAAAACAAAATTGTTCACAAATTCTGCCTGGGTATGTAAACGTATGAGCACAACTGTACATAAAGTATATGCAGTCATATGTAGCCCTGTCATATTGTAATGAAAGTGTAGGCTAAACCTTTTTCATAACCATAATTTATATAAAATAAAAAACATTTTTAAATTTGGAATTTCAGTACAAAGCTTAAAAATGAATATGCAATACACAGAATCAAGTTAAGTTCATCCTTGGGAGATAAGAACATTTCAAGGTAATAAATCAATGTGGCAGTTAAATTAATAGTATAAACAAAAGCATCAAAAGTTGCAGTTTTTTTCCCCGTCAGCAATAGGTTATTACATTATTTTTAACCTTCGCGTGTGTGTGCATGTGTGTGTCTGTGTGGTGGGAGGGGATTGATTTGTACAGCACTTTGAGGTGCATTCAACGGTTTGAAAAAAACTTCAAAATCCATTTGATTTGATTTGCAATTGGATTTTGTTTGGATTTAGGATATTGCATTGTGCAGGTGTACCTAATGTTGTGGCCAGTGAAGAAAACAAAAAGCCGCCACAAAAGGAGCCACATGCTTGCCTTATGATGCCAGGCAGCACCGGTCATGTGACCTGAAGTTGGTGCATGGGGGTTGAAAAGCAGCAGAAATGCAAGTCATTGGGCTAATGCAAAACAGATGTGACAGCCTCCCTCCAGCAGGCTGCTGCTGTTGGTGGAAAGAGCAACCAAATAGAAAGCGCAATGTAGATACACCCTCCTTTTACAAAGAAAGAACATTCTAGATATCCATGATGATTGTGCAAAAAGAAACCGCTCAGCGACAACAGACTCATCAGTGATCTGCCATTTATAACCTTATTTATGATGATTGTCTGCTGCTTATCTGTCCAACATGATGCGACGCGCGTGCAGCACAGGGCTAATTACAGTAACCGTCTTTGCAATTGTTGAAGGAAAAAAAACCAAAAAACCCTCTTGTTCGTTTTAAGGTCATTGTTAATATGCCTTACCATATATGTGTGTGTGTGTGTGTGTGTGTGTGTGTGTGTGTATATATATATATATATATATATATATATATATATATATATATATATATATATATATATATATACACACACACACACACACACACACACACACATACATATATCTTTGTTACTGTAAGTGTGTATGTGATTGCGTACACCACACTGCCCCTCAGAGGTCAAGACCTGCATAGCAGTTACTTTATGTAACCCATTGGCTAATAATAAATTGATCATTTTTTTTCGTACCTACTGTAGCTGATTATTGTTCTCTGCTTGAGTAATATCACTTTTATAACATTCCACATTACAAAATATTTAAATTATGTACAATTATGGCGGAACGTTGGGCGACTGGGTAGCACATCTGCCTCAAACTTCTGAGGACCGGGGTTCAAATCCTGGCCCCGCCCCTGTGGAGTTTGCATGTTCTGCCCGTGCCTGCGTGGGTTTTCTCCAGGTACTCCGTTTGCCTCCCACATCCCAAAAACATGCATGGTAGGTTGATTGAAGACTCTAAATTGCCCTTACGTGTGAATGTGAGTGTGAATGGTTGTTTGTTTATATGTGCCCTGCAATTGGCTGAAGACCAGTTCAGGGTGTGCCCCACCTCTCACCCGAAGATAGCTGGGATAGGCTCCAGCATGCCCGCTCCCCTAATGAGGATAAGCGGTACAGAAAGGGGATGGATGGATGTACGATTATCGCTGATCGGATCAGACTCATATCGGAATAGACCCAAACTCAAGGCTGCAATATCGGTATTGGATCGGAAGTGAAAAAGTTGGATCGCAACATCCTTAATAAATAATACACAACTATTTTACTGGTATATTATAATCTACGTTGAGTTAAACTGCAGATGAAAACAAAACATTGCAACTTTAATTTATCTGAGAAACTGTTTTCGTGCATTGGTAGGTGCTGTTGTTTTGGTTAGCAACATAGTTTAATGGGCTCCACAATTAACTGTTTGACTAATATGATGAGAGTCTATTTGAGAAAGGCGTTTCTTCAACTCCAGTTGATGGTACACCTGCTGACTAATTGGGGTCCAGCATCTATTAGTGGACGGGGTCACTATTTGATAACATAAAATAGGAAAACTGGCATGACAAACTAGGGTTCAAACACTTACGGCAAAATGGCCACCGCAGCGGCCCCTGAAGGCATCCCGCTGTTTTTGACGGCCAGACTCTGACATAGCTGGTGCACAGCGGCCTTAGACATCCCGTAGCCAATCATGCCTTAGGGTCAACAAAGAAAAGCGGTGGGGGGAAAAAAATCAAAAGCAGTTGGATGAGAATGTTCTGTAGCTTCAGCATCTGGATGTACTTAACGACGCCCCCCCCCCAATAATGTAAAGTGGCTTGCTGCAGAATCCCAAGAATTCTTGCTTGGGGCAGTCTGGTGGCCCACCAATAAAGAATGGATCAATGGAAGCGAGGAGAGTTCTCTTATAAGTTCATTACGATCGTTAAATGAGTCAAATGTCCAAGATAGAATGCAAAATTGATGCTAAGCTGAGGTTAGCCTTAAGCGCGGACTTGTGCTATGAGACAGGATGCAAGTTCGAGCCCCCTGCACTATTGAAGATAATCTAATGCGCTTGTTTGCCTCTACAGCACAAATTGAGGATCAATAATGGTGTTCAATGTGGAAATAATGCGACGAGGGGATTGTGAAGAAAGATTTTTGGAAGAAAGATGGGGAAATAATTGTTCACATTATTTTGTACAGTTAAAGCTGACAAAATGACTATTTTTAAACCATATTTTTTGAAAGATCTTTAAATAATAATAGTAAGTCGAGACTGGGAGACTTTACCTATTCAGCTGCCGAGTGGGGTACACGTGTTAATTCAGGTTCAAACAACATCATCAAGGCCAGTGAATATAAATAATCTTTATTGCGAATTTTTTACTTTTTACTATTTTATTTTTAATAGTTAGATTTTATTGTTATTATATAAATATCTTTTGTTAGTTAAACTCATTAAGGGCAGTGCCACAAATTACATTTACAGGACTTTTTCGACTAAAATATAAAAATATATACACGATATCTATAGATATCTATATATATATCTATATATTACATAATTATATTTTAGTTAAATTTAATGTTTTGTAAATCATATTTTTATTATTTTATTTTTTACTGTATTTTATTATATTTGCTTTATTTCATGGTAATTTTGTATAGTATTCATTTTTGTTAACATACTACAGGCTTACTCAGTCCACATGTATTATTTTATGTTTTTTAATTACATTAATATTTTTATTTTATTGTTATAGAGCATTTTTTTATATTTCAATTTTAATTGTATTATATTAATTATTTTAGTTCAGTTGTTATTTTGTTACATTTACAATTTTAAATGTTAGTTGTATTAATTATATTTTTGGTTTTTATTTTTTATAGTTATGCATGTTTTGCAAAGTTTATATTCAGAGGAACTATAGTTCAGTGTCAAACCACATGCCTAATTATTACTATTTTGTTTAAGTTGCCTTTTCCGGAAATGACTTTCTTCGGGCTTCTCTTTAGCTAAAACAGTCAGGGGTTCGGCTCCAGCGGCACGTGCTACTTTGCCGTCCACTTAACAGCCTACCAATGCGGTCAGAGAGTGATTTTAATGCCATTTCTTTTCATGTAAGTAACACTAGAGTTATCATGTTTTCGAAAGACCCAAGCATTATTCTGTACTCCTACAAAGTCTGCAGCATTTGGAGTTTCAGAGGCTCCCCACGTGAACTCTGGTGAACTACTTTCTAAATATTGACTCAGCTTCACTTTGCCAGTGATCAAAACGAGGCGATTGGGTCGCGGCCAGGTCAGCGAGCCGGCTGATGGACAAACGGGCCGATCAGCGCATCGACTTTGTTTACGAAGCACAGAATTGTCCAAATTTTTCCCCTCTTGCTCAGATCCATTTTATCGGCACATCTTCCAATAAGAGAGTTGATTCCGTGCGGCGCTTTCTATTACACACATCATCTGTATTGACAAGACAGACAACAAACGTAGATCAATAGGCTCACATGGACGAGGATGGTAAACACACACGCACGAGTAGACCTCACCTCCGGTCCCCGACAGAGCGGCTTTGGCCCCAGCCAAAGTCAACAGACCTCCCGGTTTCAGGTGCACAGCCGCCAGGTGGCTGGAGATGGTGGAGGTCCACACGCTTTGTTTCCACATCAGATCCGTGTTCTTGTACAAGTCTGAAGAGCAAGAGCACACATTTGTGATAATCTGAGACACAGGAGACATCCAAGTTGCATTCTGATGAAATCTTTGTATTTTAGGGGTCCCTGAACATGAACGCCCCCGTCCCTAAAATTGGTTGAACATGGCTAACATGACTGGACGCAAGAAAAATGATCAAGAACCCACGCCTGAAATTGAACAGGAAGTCGGCCATTTTTAGTTAAAGTAGCCATTTTGTGGTGAATACCATGGGGCTCATACTTTGCCAAACTCCCGTTTTAAGAGCGCTGCATTGGTTCCCTGTGTGTTTCAGGATCGAGTTTAAGGTGTTTGTAATAGTTTTTATGTCTTAACGGTCTTAGGCCCCCATATCTATCTGATATGCTTTTCTAATATCAAGCCTCGTGGGTCCTGAGGCCCTTTAATTATTCCAAACACTAGACCAAAAACCTATGGAGCGGCGGCATTCAGCCATTCTGGTGTCCGCCTCTGGAACAGCCTGCCAGAGGCCATCAGCAACGTAGAGACTGTTGATGCTTTTAAAAGGAGGCTCAAGACTCATTAGTTTGGTTTATTTTTTAACTGAATTTTTTAATTATTTATTTTGCTTTTAACTCATTCATTTATCTGTTGAATTATTTCTTATGTATTATTCATTTATCTATTTATGTTTTCCATCCTATTTTATTGTATCTCCCTTTGTTCACTTTTTATCCTGTCCGGTTGTCTTGGAGTGTTTTTAAGTTTTACTCCAGTGTATCCTCATGTTTCCCTCGGACCAGGGGGGCTTTGCACAATGTGGGGACGTGTGGTGGAAATTTGACATTTTAATTTCATATGTATAAATAGTTGGGTCTCTGCAGTGCCTGCCCACCCATCAAGCATTAATTTACACAATCAAGTACATATTCTGTGCTGTGTGAGCAGTGACTTGTTTACATGAAGGCAGGTGAGTTCCCGGATTTCAAGAGTCTTGATATGTTTGTTGTAATTCTTAACCAAAACTAATCACAGACATGATATTAAAAACATGGAATTCGTTTCAAATTGGGGAACATTTTCATACGGCTGTATTAAGATGCCCCAAATCTCACCAAATGTATTAACCAGATTTCATTTGCTTGTGCAAAGCAAACATATTGACCTCTTACCTTTGGAACTGCAGTTTCCTCCCGCCCATCCGCCAGCCACGCACAAAATGGCGTCCACCTTCTGCTCGCCGAGCAGCTGGGAGACATCTGCTGTGACCTATATAAAAATAAATAAAAAAATTAACAGTAAAATATATGTAAAACTAAATCCGTTAAGACATCAAAAACAGATCATGCACACTAAGGCTAGATGTGGGGATTATTCACATTTTCTAAAAATAATCTGTCAGCTGATGCCTGTGGTCACAAGGCAGCTTGACAACAAAGGGTCTTTCTCAAATGTATTCTCAAAGCAGTAAATGTACCGTTTTATAATTTCAAGAAATGTATCAATAGTCGACTTGTTTAAATGTACAAGCATGTAGTAGCACGGCCATTGAGAAAAATAATTACGCGTACTTGTGCCACTGTTTTATAGTATTGTAACATCTCTAGCTCTGAGTGTGGGCCTGATGGCTGGCGGTTGTGACGTCAGTAGAAATGAGCGCTCAAGGGGACAAAGGCAAATTTCAGATGAGAGACCACAGGGTGATTTAAGAGTTGTAGCCGATAGCAGTTCTTGTATGAATGTGCATTGTGCAATGTACTGCATAAGGTAATAAATCAACTGCAGTGCATCAGTGACTGTGTCATACTTTAACATATACATGGGCATTACAGTATACACTGATCAAGGGGTTGCCATATTGCTAACCCTACATGACAAAAAAATAGACAAAACAAAAAAAGGCAGCCGCCCGCACCAATTAAAAAGGAAAAAAAAAACGCACGCTCCTGCCAGGAACCTGAACGCAACACCAAGAATCATACGCTCGTTGCCAGTAGCGTGAACGCATCACCGACGGCAAAAAAAAAAAAAAGAAGTTCCAACCGCGCGTCGTTAAACACAAAAGTGAGCAATTTAATATCGTCACGTTGTACCTGTAGCTGCATGCAAGTTATGTGGCGTGGCTGTCTGCCATCACTCACCTGGCCCGCCTGCTCGCAGAAGGAGTCAGTCAACTTGACAATCACGTTCTCGTTAGCCTCCTCATTAGCACTCATGTCGATATTGGCCACCCACTGGTGATTTAGAACAGGACAAAAAAAATAGATTGAATTCGCATTTATTTTCACTCCCCTGAGATAAGTGAACTCGTTGAAACGGTGGCTAGCTGTCAAGTTAGCCTTTTTGGCTAGCACGCGTACACTCACCCATCCTTTGGATTTGAAATGCTCCACACACTTGGAGCCCAGCGCGCCTCTTCCGCCGTAAACTATCACTTTGTTAGCAGCCATGCTTCTGCCGGGTGGAGCGAGCCGAGGCAGAGGCAAATAACAGGCGAAGAGGGAATGCGGAAGGAAGGAGACGAGGAGGAGGCGGCTCCCTGGTCACAGCAACAGGTTGGTGGAGCGGAATTGATAGTTGCATTGAGGGACGTACTGTAATTTTCCCTGTCATGCTCATCGTCGGCTTTTACTATTTCCGTGTACGTGAGCACAAAACTAAAAAGAGTTCTTCATCGAAAACGTTGTCATCAAGCAATGGGAAGAGAAGAATGGCTATCATTTAATTTAGTGGAACCAAGTCGGAATTCAGTGGTGTGTGAGATATCCCACGGATTTGAGGTAACGTGTCTCTGGTTGAGCAACAGGTTGCAATACAATTTACTTGTATGCCCGCATTAAACTCAACGAGTGTTTTATTTCACAATTAATCATCAAAGAATGACAAGAAAACTATTGCTATCACGAAGTAGCAATAACCCATTGTAAAGTGACAAATGAAAAATCCCACTTTAGTAATACCAACCAAAATGTATTTTGACTTTAAGGGGCCCTCATGAAAAGCCTGGCAGTATTTATTTCTTTTTTTTATTGTGTGTGTGTGGCTTGTTTTGTGCCAACCATCATCTAATTTCCATTCAGCGGACACTCGGACAATGCTGGTTGAAATGCTGAGGACACAGAAAAGAGCAGCATCATTGTTGTCATTATCTGCACTAGTCTGTGCCAATGCTACATGCCTCACGCTCATGAAAAACACACAGTATTGTGTATGGAGGGCTCTAATGTGTATCACATTTAGCTGTATATGTACGACACATGCATATGCACACTGCTGTGAATGCAGAAGAATGGAAAGAAGTGGAGAAGTCTCGTAGCTCTTGAAAATAAATATGGACGCACAACATTGTGGAGCGAATACTTGTGAGAAGCTTTTGGAAAGATTGTTGCTGTTAAAGAACACAGCTTTGTGGAAAAATCATTTGCGAGATTCTCACGGAAATTCATGTTGTTTTTTAAACAACATTGTGGAACGAACACGTGAGAATCTACTGGAACGCGATTCTGAGTTTAAGAACACAATTTTGGTCAGGTGACCAATCAGTTTTGAAGCACACAATGTTGTATAGCGACCACATGTCAAATCATCGTTAAAGCACAGAACATTGTGGAGTGACCGGTCATCATTGATGCACACAATATTGTGGAGTGCTCATACTGGACAGCTAACTGTTGTTAAAACACACAATATTGTGGAGCAACCAATCATTGTTTAAGAACCCATTCAAGCAACCAGTCATCATTAAAGCACACAACATTGTGGAACGACCACAAGTGAGAAGCTAGTGGAATGCTTATCACTGTTAAACCATACAAAAATGTGAATCAACCAATCATTGTTCACAGATACAGCATTATGGAGTGACCTATTGTTCAAACACACAATATTGTGGAGTGAGCACATGTGTCGAATTTTCATTTAAGAACACAATATTGTGGAGAAATCAGTTGTGAAAGCACACGGCATTGTGGCACAACCACATTGTCAGTCTACTAAAGCGTTTATTGTCATTAAAGCACACAACATTGTGGAGCAAATGTGTAACAGTCTACTAGATTTGGTGAAAATAAAACTGGTTTGAAAAAAAAAAATCTTCGTTTCAGTACAGATTTTCTGCCAAAATGAAAAGAGGTGAGCTGTTGTGTCACTGTCTAAAACAGATAAATAACTGGACGAGCCAAAATTTTCTTCAATTAGACCACAACAAAACTGAGATAATTGTTTTTAGCAATAAAAAAAAGAGGATTGCTGTTAGTAAATACCTGGAGTCACTCTTTTTAAAAACCAAAGATCAAGTCCGAAACCTTGGTGATCTGATAGAATCCAACCTGACTTTCAACAGTCATATCAAATCAATTACGTACTAAAACTGCCTTCTACCATCTGAAGAACATATCCAGAGTGAAGGCTTGCATGTGTCAAGCAGACCAGGAGAAGCTCATCCATGCTTGTATCTCAAGTTGACTTGACTATTGTAATGGTCTTCTGACTGGACTCCCTAAAAAGAGCATTAAACAGCTGCAGCTCATTCAGAATGCTGCAGCTCGGGTTCTGACCGGAGCAAAAAGGTCAGCGCATATTACCCCAATTCTAAAGTATTTACACTGGCTTCCTGTCAGCTTTAGAATAGATATTAAAGTTCTGCTACTGGTCTATAAATCACTAAACTGTTTAGGTCCTGAATACATGAATGAAATGCTAATGGAATATAAACCCAGTAGGGCTCTGAGATCAACAGACTCAGGTCAAATAGTCCAAAGCAAACAGCATTTAGCTATTATGCTGCTCACAAATGGAATAAGTTGCCAACAGAAGTGAGGTCAGCCCCAAGTGTGAATCCTTTTAAGTCCAGGTTAAAAACTCTTCATTTTTCCCATGCTTTTTAGAGCATTTCCACTTTTCAATGATATTCCTTGCACTGTATGTTGTTTTAATAGTATTTTTTCTCTCGCTTTGTTTTAAATGTTTATAAGCTGTTTTTTTATTTCTTTGTTTTTAACTGCTTTTAATCATGTAAAGCCAATTGAGTTACCTTGTGTATGAATTGCGCTATATAAATACATTTCCTTTGTTTTGATTTAACAAATCTATTCGTGTAAGTTGACAAGGTGGCCCGGACCTGTCCCCGGGCCTTGAGTCTGACACTGGTGCTTTCGAGGCACGCGATACAACAGGATGTGGTATCAATATCAACTAAGTAAATACAAGGCCAGAATCAGTGATAGCAAAATTTGTTATCAAGACAATTTGAATTGAATACAGGGCCAGTTCCGATATTGATTCGATATCAAGTGTTTACTTGATATGTCAGAATCACTTTCAGCATTAGCATAATTTGGTATCCAGCAGAAACTAAGGAAATACAAGGCCAGTATCGGAAGTGATTTGATACCAAGTAAATATAGGGCCAGACAGTCTTGGTATCGGCGGTGGGTGATTTGATGATTGAGCCGATACTAAGTGAATACAAGTTGCTGCCATGAAAAGTAAGTTACGTCTTGCAGGTTTTGCATCCTATTCCCATTTAGCATTTTGGGTGGAATGCTTCAATTTTCATTGCTAACGCCGTTTTTGAAGCCTTTTCTGGTTGAATCACGGCCGACCCGGATTACCACTACTGCGGCGCTTGTGCATCATCACGGAAGGCAGATAAGAGCGGCATCGGCGGGAGGTTACTGAAGCAGTTTTGTGAGAAAAACAAAGCTTCAAAAAAATAAACAATGATGTCGATTAGTAAATTAATTGCGAAGATTTTGATTCCGATCTAACTTTTTCCCTATCTAAAAAACATTAGTCAACTGTCGAGTCTGTATCAACAGAGTCGGTATCAGCAATAGCGACATTTTGTATCAACCCAATACTAAGTCAATACAGGGCCAGTATCGGTGATAGCAAGATTAGGTATCAATTTGATACTAAGTAAATGCAGCTCCTATCCAAGTCGCCTAATTGCAAGGGATGATACCAGTGATGGCAAGATCTGGTATTGGTCCTATACTACGTAAATACAAGGTCAGCGTCTGAAACGTGGTCCGTGATGGGACGATTTGGTTTCGATCGTATAAAAAGTAAATATAAGGCCAATATCACGATATCAAGATTCGGTATTTATCCGATACTAAGTGTATACAGCCAGTATCGCAGCAGGTAGTAGGTACTAATAATTTTTTTTGCTATGTTGTACCATTAAACATTTTCTAATAGTCTTCTTA
Organism: Phycodurus eques; assembly: GCF_024500275.1. Taxonomy (NCBI): domain Eukaryota; kingdom Metazoa; phylum Chordata; class Actinopteri; order Syngnathiformes; family Syngnathidae; genus Phycodurus; species Phycodurus eques. The sequence goes on from NC_084533.1 coordinate 25,314,895, forward strand.
TGCAAGCTGTGCTTATTTGTATTCATAGAATAGACAGTACAGTATTTTGTATAGCATTTTGCCATTCACGCTACACCATGTTTTTGAGGATTTGCTCATTGTGGCTCTTAAAATGTCTTTTCCTTAGTCAACACTAGATGTCCCCATGAGTCTTTGCTCAAAGTCCAAGCAACTCTCTCAGATAGAATAGAAGGTAGATTGCGCCAATCTTTCACAAGCATGTTTAATGTCTATTCAAGTGACAAGATTAATTGTTAACATAAGACCTGAGACATTAAAGCCTATATGCATCAGCACCATTTCCAAAAACGGATACAAATTGATTCATTTGGGGCATTCATTCACGTGACATTAGTATTTTGGAGCCTTGAAACCACAAACAAAAGTAGATTTTTGTTTCCATCTGAACACTGAAAAGTGATGCAAAGTATTGAGTAAACGAGATGAATACTTAAGCACATCTGATCATTCAGTTTTTGTTTTAATCCTAATTTGTACAAATTTAAAAAGTCCTCAGTATTTCCTTCCTCTGCCTTTTATCTGCACATTTAAGATGAAAAATGGAATTGTTTGGATTGCGGCGGTAATGTGCAAAAAGTAGCAACGTGACACGTGGCCGCCATCTTGGTGAAATTTTCGAGAGAAAAAAAAAGAAAAAAAAAACATAGAATGAGAACTTCAAACACCTTTAAAATACTCCAGAACAAATACATTTGTGAGGAAAAACAAGTGATGACTAAAGTGCATTACCTATTCTACTGTCCACACTGCTCTTCTGACGAATAATGATAAATTTCAGCCACTTAGGTTTGGAGTTTTTTCGGGTTTTTTTTAGCATCAAGTAAAATTAGCTCTGTAGCACCAAATTAAATAGTTACACATTTTATCGTGGTTAAGCTTTACAAGTAGGTGCATCACAAGTTTCAGCCAAATCCATCCAGTAGTTCCTGACAAATAGCATTACTCATGTTACCATGGCAACCATTGGTAACATTTTCAAATCTATTTTAAAGTACATTATGGGTTCATATATTCTGTCTACATTTGAATAGGTTAGCTTCGCAATTTTGCTTTTGGATAAAAATACAGACCATCATCTTTAAAAAAATTCAAAAATAAATAAAAAGTGTCATTCTGACAAACGTTTTGTCAATTCATGCTAATTAGGGCCTTTGAATGAACATCTTCATAAGAAATAAGTTCAAAATTGAATTCAGCAGCATTTTCTCGATAAACCTCCACACCAAACTTGGTGTCAGAAGTGGTGCTTGAAACCAACAACGCGTTCTGTATAGATCAAAGCCCTGCCCCAGAATTGCTGTCCGAAGCGGGATTCTAAACCAACAATGCCTCATGGTCAGACTACCACCGAGCTCTAAAAGTGGTGTCAGAAGTGGGAGTCAAAATCAGTAACGCATTCCGGATAGACTACAACCCCGCCTGGTGTCAGAAGTGGGTTTCAAAATATCCACACCTTTGGGACAAACAACAAAGTAAAATTGGTATCCAAAAAAAATTAAAATTGGTATCAAAAATGGGATTTGAAACCAGCAACACTTTTGGGATAGACAATTACCCCACCTCAAAATTGGTGTCAGAAGAGCAACCCACCCCAATATTGATTTCAGAAGTGGGACTCAAAACCAACAACACCTTCATGATAGATTAAAGATGATCGAATGTGAGCCCGTTTCGATGAGTAAGCTACTCTCCAAGGGGTTTGTCACAGGGGGGTGCGAATGTGATAAAACAGAGATTGGCGGTAAATTGCCGTTAATCAGCAGCATCTGCTCGAGTGACTATTGAGGTCTCGCTTTCACACGCGTGTGCGAGGAAACAATCAGAAATAGGAGTCGGCGAAGGATCAAGAATTGGAATTGTTCAACGCTGCCGTGAGGCGGGACCTTCATCTCGGGAAGGAAGTAGTGTTGAAAGCGCCAACAGCTGTTCCTCGATGCCGAAATGCAGCTCTGGCGAGTAATTAAAGGGAAAAATAACACGGCTGTCCATCATGGAGCTTTTCATTATCATTTTTATCTTCAGCTGGGAAAACAATTTTTCATCCACCGGATCTCCTCAGATACCTTGTTGTTTTGGGATGAAGGGAATTTAAAACATCAAAGAAGCTTTTAGTTAACCTTCATTCTAACATAAACCTGCCTCTGAAAACCGTGTAGGTCACATACCGGGTGTCTGCGCTATGTAATCTTGCATCCTCTCGCAAGAACCAAAAGACAACTCTTGGGGTTTATTACAAGCTGTGTAGAAAGTACCTTCATGTGCCATAACACCACCGTACAAGTATAAAGAGAAGTAAAGGACGATATAACTGATACAAAGTAAAAGTACTCGCCCCTTTAAAGATGCCTGTAAGAAACATGCATCAGGGAAGAAAATGATCCTGAAACTTGAAAAAAGCCAAATCTCACAACCTTAATCAAACAACCAAACCTAAACCTGAACCCCAACCATAAACCCCTGAATTCTTGACTCCCCTAACCACCCTGACCTTAACCCTCATCACCCTCACACTAACAACCATAACCCTAACTGTAACCACCCTAACCTCCCTAAATCGAAATGCCCGAACTGCAACACCCCAACCCTAACCACACTAACCCTAATCCCAACGCCCAAACCCATAACCCTAACTCTAATTAGCCCAGCCTTTGAAAATGCCTGACACACACACACACACACACATACACACACACATTGGAGGACAAGAAAGAAAATGACAGGAAGATCCTGAAACACCAAAAAGCCAAAGAAGAAACAAAACACACTTTCCTTTGCTGATGTGCTTCAAAGTTTTCTTTGAATTTTGAGGCATATTTTTTTCCAAAGGGTTTCATCCCCATTATAGAGCCAAGCTGGCAGTGGGGCGACTGATACTGAATGATGTATTAGAAATAAAGATGGAAGACATTTTCCTAGTAAGAAGATGTGCTTTCTCCCAATATGTGATGATTAAAAACCTTGACATTTTCTCTCATATGTCAGCAAAGCAGATTTGATGAATCAGTGCAGACTTCATAACGCTGGTTTGATGGTTCCAAGAAGCTGGATTTTGTATTGTTGAACCAAATTCCAGGATGTAAGTGGAAAATGACACCCTGAATATTTCAAAAATCTTTGACGACCGCATTGCTCTATCCAGAGCCTGCATTTATCTGGACTAGTTTTGATATTTGAGGCATTCAACTGACTATGCAGACAACTGCATAGCTTGTACCCAGAGCCTGCTATTGTTACGGTTTATCTTAATGGATATAACAGTTTAAAACAGGGGTGTCAAACTTTTTTTTGTCTCGGGCCACATTGTAGTTCTGATTTCCCTCAGAGGGCCGTTACAACAGTGGAACCAATCATTCATTCATTCATTCATATAAATGTTTAATCATCACCAAAACATATTCTTACCATTACACAACAAATTGAGGGATAACTAGTTTTGAGATCGGTGGAACGGTGGACGACTGGTTAGAGCGTCTGCCTCACAGTTCTGAGGGACTGGGGTTCAATCCCCGGCGCCGCCTGTGTGGAGTTTGCATGTTCTCCCCGTGCCTGCGTGGGTTTTCTCCGGGCACTCCGGTTTCCTCCCACATCCCAGAAACATGCACGAATTGGAGACTCTAAATTGCCCGTCGGTGTGAAAGCAAGTGCAAATGGTTGTTTGTTTGTATGTGCCCTGCGATTGGCTGGCAACCAGTTCAGGGTGTACCCCCCCCTCCTGCCCGATGATAGCTGGGATAGGCTCCAGCACGCCCGCGACCCTATTGAGGAGAAGCGGCTCAGAAAATGGATGGATGGATGGATTTTAGCAAAAAAACACAGAAGTCGACGAGCATGATTTGCTTTCGCGGGCCACATAAAATGATGTGGCGGGCCGCATCTGGCCCCCGGGGCTTGAGTTTGACACCTATGGTTTAAAAGATCAAAAATATAGCCAAAACTTAAAAGCAAAAAAATGTGAAACTGTACTTAAGATCAGCAGCCTATGATAAAAGATTTACTGTAGTTCCGTCGGGGTCTGATCTTCCAATTTGCGCATCAAATTAATTAACTAAAAAAAAAAGTCTGCTCTTTCACATCTTTGTCCTATAAATGTAGCTTGTAAACATTTCACACATATATTCAGATTCTCCTTTTTTGTGTGGATGAAAACGATGCGAGGTGGCAGGCTGGAAAACTGACAGATGAGTTAGACAGAGAGGCGAGCGACTGTTATGCTGTCAAATGTTCCTCCTGTGTGGTTTGAAAAGCCTGTAGCGCTTGCAGGCATGCCACATATTGGAAGAAAACATGAACAAAATATGAATTGAACATGCAGTATACATCCCGTTTTCAGCGCTTTGGTAGTTTTGAGTGAGAAATGTTGCATATTGCTTAATTAAAGTCAAATTTGAGTGTCATGTACAAACCACAAACCACAACAACAACCCTGACCTTGCATACCCTGACCAAATCTAATACCTAACCCTCTCTTGAACACAAACACAACATAAACTAATCCCAAAAGCTAACCTCACTAACCATAACCCCAACCACCCTAATATAACCCTGACTGCCCGAGCTCTCAATGCTCAAATTCAAACTATCCAAATAAGAACAAACGTTAACCCTAACCTAATCTCTATCAGTAACGCCCTAACCTTAACCTTAAACATTTTATAAAGTAAAAATGAATGTCTTCTATATTCAACACACTACAGAGAAGAGTGTTGTTAACAACTCTTCCAAATTTGACCGATTAAACAAAACTGAAACATCAAAATCATGAAAAATCAAGCCATTCTCTCCGCTACAAACGGGCAGGCAGGCGCGCATTGAATGTTATTGTTTACGTTGTATTTTCTGTGCATGACAATTTCTCATTATCAATAACAAATAACAAGCTGAAAAGTGAAACCACAAAGTCAACAATAAATCACACGCAGTGGTGGACATTAATAAAGTACATTTACTGGCGTATTGTACTTGAGTACACATTTTGATTATCTGTACTGTACTTGAGTACATTCTTTGGAGTACATATTATTTAAACTCCACTACATTTTAAAGAGGAAAACTGCACTTTTGACTCCACTATATTTCTAGAGAGGCTGCGAAGTACTTGTGGACCTTTAAGTCAGCCGTGTGTGTGTGTGAGAGTCTGAATCTTTGGATGATATTACGGACCGTAGATGATGAAGTTATACATTGAGAAACGTGCTTCTTAAACTGTCGGACTATTTGCCTATTCGCCTGTGGAATGTTCCGAACAGGTGTTTTTGAGCATTCCTCAAGTTGCCCCTGTCCCAGCTTTTTTTTTGGAAAGTGTTGCTGTCATCAAATTCAAAATGAGAGAATATTTGCAAAAGAAATAATATAGTTCATCAGTTAGAAGATGAAATATTTTGTCTTTGTTGTGCATTCAATTGGTTGAAAGGTTAAAAAGGAAATGCAAAACATTGTATTTATGTTCTTTTTATTTATGTTTTACACAACATCCCAACTTCACTGGAATTGGGGTAAGTACATGCCTTTGGGGGATGACCTTCTTTAATGACCTTTTTTGGTCCTGAAACACAGTCCCTTGGCATTGAACCCTATGTGTCATATTAGTATAGAAATGGACATCCAGAGTATTCATTCTTACCTCCATCATCAAGACATTTCATCTCTGTCACGTCTAAATGTCAATATTTACACAACACTCACTGAAAACAACATTAGCGCAGCCGCCGGAAGCTCACCGGGGATGCTAATCCAAACTGGATGAGGCTTGTCATCACACAGTCATTTGCTATGAAAGATAACCCCCGCCCTCAGCGCCCCCACTGAGGCAAAGTCCGTGCTGAAGCTGCCATGTTCGTTTGCTTTGCATAATGAGGTCTGATGGCAATATGGACAGAATGCAGGCATGCATATCAATGCTGGTTGGAAGGGTCCGCTGAGACGGCTCCCCAGTGCTCATCATCATCATCATCATCATCATGTCTCAAACTTGCAAAAATGAACAATATTACTTTAAAAATGTGAATAAATTACAACCATCCATTTTCTGAGGCGCTTCTCCTCACAAGGGTCGCGGGCGTGCTGGAGCCAATCCCAGCTGTCATCGGGCAGGAGGCGGGGTACACCCTGAACTGGTTGCCAGCCAATCGCAGGGCACATATAAACAAACAACCATTCGCCCCTACGGGCAATTTAGAGTTTTCAATGAACCTACCATGCATACTTTTGGGATATGGGAGGAAACCGGAGTGCCCGGAGAAAACCCACGGAGGCACGGGGAGAACATGCAAACTCCACACAGGCGGGGTCAGGGATTGACCCTAGGGCCTCAGAACTGTGAGGCAGACCCTCTAACCAGTTGTTCACCGTGCCGCCCATAATTAACATCTACTGTAGAATTTAAACCCCAACCCAAACAACCCGAACCCTAACTACCGTAACCTTAACCCTAATTCCCCTAACACTAACCTAATCCCTAACGCTAAACTAATTTTACCCATCCTAACCACGAACCTTAAATACCCTAACCATAATCCCAAACTAATTCATAATCTGGGATTTGGGGTATCGAATTTCATGCCATATAATGTGTAAATGTGTTTTGCTATGACAATTAAAGTCCTTGAATCCTAATCGTCCATCCATAATCCTACCTACCCTAATGCTAATTAACCTAACCTAATCCTAACCCGAACAACCCTAATTTTATTCCAAGATATTCATCCATAATCCTACCATCCCTGACCTCTAACCACCCTAACTCAATCTACCATCACTCTAACCTAATCTCTTACCCTACAAAAACCCAGTTCTCTACCTCCTTAACTCCTAACCACCCAAAACGGAACCCCTAGCAACCCTAACCATGACCATAACCTAGACCCCTAACCACGTTAATGCCAACCTTACTCTTACTTGCTTACCCTTTACTCTACACTACCCCTAATCACCCTAACCCTTGACCTGAATCTAACGTTACCCAATCTCTAACTCCACAGTAACACACATCCACATGAAAAATTCATCCGACCACCCAGTAGGTGTGCTGTCTTGAATGGCGCCCACTGAGACAGCCCTAGTTTGCGCTCCCGTAAGACTACTATTTCGACGGGGGGTCGGAAGGGGGGATCAAAACCTGCCACTGCGACCACGGCATTACAGGATTTTCATACTAATTCATGTCCGCAACACCTTGACTGCACCAACACTACAGTCAGCAGAGCTCGTTAATGTTTTCACCCCCTTCAGAGTGTTTCAAAAATCCATATCACATCTTTTTTTTTGTTGTTGTTGTTTTTTTTTTTTTTTTTTAACGTCCAAGTAGAGTTTCTCTTTGGCTTTGTTTTTCTCTCTTCTCTCCCGCTGCAACCAGTCGAAGTACACGCCTGTTGGGAAACACCGTACTGTATGACTAAGTGCACTTCACAAGGTTACAGCGTTCGTTTGTCCAGCATGTTGGATCAGCGCTGATGTGCTTTGCTCTTTTGTCTTTCTAGAAATGTTTGAGCACAGTTGAGCTGTTCACTTTTAATCAATGAAAAGTTCAATCAAAAAATAGTCAGCTTCGTTTTTACGTGTGTGTGAGCCTACATCTGTGAACCTTTTCGCTGAAACTTCAAACCTAAACCTGGCATGAAATCTTACTTTGAACTCCTAACTCTGGAAGACTGAAACCCAAACTCTTAAAACCCTCATTTGAAACCCTTTACTGTAAACCCAACCTCGAATGATGGAAATTCTAACCCTAATCATTGTGTACAACCCTAACCCATCTATTAGACCCATCTTTAAAACCCTTGTATTGAAACCTGAACCCTGTCTTGAAACTCAGCCTTAAAACCCTAATCTTGTCTTGAATATATAACCCTGAAACCATAACCCTGTCTTAAATTCCTACTTTGAAACCCTAATTCTGGATGAATGAAATACCTATCCCATTTGAAACGCTAACACAGGTTTGAACCCTGTCTTGAAACCCTAATTTGAAACCATCAACCTAAACCCTCACCCTGGATGACTGAAACCCTAACCCTGTCTTGAAAATCTTAAATCTGGATTATAACCCTAATGAAACCATAACTTTGGTTTAAAATCTTAACTTGAAAAACAAACTCTGGATGACTGAAACCTAACCCAAATTTGAAACCCTAACCCTATTTTGGAAACCCTAAATCTGGATTGAAACCCTAACCTGAAACTATGACTCTGGATTGAAACTATGATTTGAAACCGAAACCTTTTATGATTGAAACTCTAATCATTGTTTAACACCATAACCCATGCTTGAAACTCATCTCTAAAGCCCTAATCTTGGTTTGAAAACCCAATCTAAAACCTTAACCCTGTCTTGAAACGCTACTTTGAAAAACTAACTGGATGAATAAAACCCTAGTCCTTGTAGAAACCCTAACCCAGGCCTGGAACCCTAATTTGGAAGCCGAATCCTCTTGAAACTAACTCTTCATTCAAACCTTAACGCTGTCGTAAAACTTAACTTTGAAACCCTTGCCCTGTCCTCAAACCCTAACCCTAATTTCAAACCGTACCCCTGTCTTGAAACCGTAAATTGTGGAATGAACTTGAAAACTGAAAAAGCAGTGTGCGTCATTGTAGCCGTGTGGCGTTTTTAGTACTTTAGGACTGTAGGGTGCTTCATACGAGGGTGTAGACAAAGGCTTTCAGTCAAATGGCTGCTGCATTATGGATGCCCTGGTGAGAGAGTCCATTACCGACAACTTTTCGCTGGTCGACTGAAGAAAAAAAAAAAAAAACGCTCTCGAGTGCAAAACACTCAGCCGCACTGGAGAACGTCACTGGAGTGGAGAAAACCAAATGTACTAAATTATATTTAGAAACGCACCAAAAGGCCGAGGTCTTGTGTGACCGCAGTTGAAACCCCAACCTTGGCGTGAAACACTCATTTGAAAGCCTAACCTTGGCTTGAAACCATAACCTAAAATACTACGTTAATCTGATGACTGTCTTGAAACTCTAAACTTTGCTTCAAACCCTCATTTGAAACCCTAACCCCTTGTTTGAAACCCTAACATTGAATGTAAACCCTAATCACATCTTAAAATACTAATTTGAAACCCTACTCCTTGTTTGAAATGCTAACCCTGGTTTGAAACCCTAATCCTGTCTTGAAACCCAAATTTGAAACTCAAAACTTGGCTTCAGACCCCAATTTGGAACCCTAATTCTGTCTTCAAACCCTCATTGGAAACCCTAACCCTTGTTTGAAACCCTACCGCAGGGTTAAAACCCTAACCCTGTTTCGAAGCCATAACCCTGTTTCGAAGCCCTAATCTGAAACCAGAACCCTGTTTTTGAAACCACCTCCCTGAAACCCGACTGTGGATGAAAATAATAAAAGGTGACATGTAAGCCTGCTCGACAAGAAATCTCTACCTGCGTCACTATCAATTAAACACACCTACACACGCGCACACAAAATGACAGCATCAACTTTGCATAACATCTCCTCCAATTAGCATGCGGCACATTAACGCTTCACTTGATGTATTTGCGGAGTGCGACATGTACTCGCCGCTGGTTTAAAAGCCCAGATGCCACCGCGTCGTCATCTCCACACGTGCAGAGAATGTCAAGGGAGCTCCCACTCCATTTTTTCCTCCTCCTCCGTGTTTGTCCTCCATCAATTGCATTCGTTTGCATTTGACTGTGAGGAAGCCCATACAACGATAGGCCGTCTCTTCAGGTGGAAAGAGAAAAACAATCAGTCGCTTGTTTTGTACGGCAGGTGAGGAGAAGTGGTTAGGCAAATAAGTGGTTGCTTGGACTTTATTCTCATAGAATTACGACTTTTTATCTAGAGAATATACTTTTTTTATTCTAATTGAAAGTAGACAAAAAAGTGGTAAAATACTGAATGTGATTTTTTTTCTCGGAAACATGACATTTTCTCAAGTGTAAATAAAACCTTATTCTCATAAGATTTAAAAATTTGTTCTGAAGAAAATTGTACGACTTTATTTCCATCCTATTGGGACTTTTTCCTCGACTTTATTCTCATAAGATTTTTAATTTTAATCTAAAAATATACCTTTTCTATTATGATTTCATTCACAAAATATACAATATATATAATATATATATATATATTTTAATAATATAATATATATATATATATTTTTTTTTTTACTTTATTCTCATAAACTGCTGACTATGAATCTAAAACATTAAAAAAAATTAAGTGAAAATATTCAACTTTTCAAAAGAAAGGTATACAACCTAAAGGACCTAATATGGGGAACTACAACCCTTATTAAAGTTCCTCTTTCATTTTTCACAAGCTCTTAAGGCTTTATTTTGCTCATCAGTTTTTCTTGAAAATGTACAATTAATTTTACATAGTGGGAAATGTGTTGAATTATTCAAAAAATAATTGTAAAAGACATTAAAAGATCAAACATGAATAAATTCTTGAAATGATACAGGGTGTCCCTAACATCTGAAACAGAACCTATTTTATTTCATAAAAACAGTCACCTGAAATACACAAATGCAATGTGATTTAAAACTTTGATAACCACTGAGTACAACGAATCTGATGAACATTATCAAATGCTTTTGTCGTAAATTGTTCAACTTTTCACCCTGAATTATATGTGTTGAACAAAATGAATGAAGCCGATTACAATACACGTTTGTCCTTGTATAATACGGCTGTATTCTTGATTTGTGAGTAAAATCAAATTTAATCAAATTATCGTTTTTGGAGGGGAGTTGGCCCAATGTTGCACTGATGAATCAGGAAAAGTGCTGAGTACAATAATGACTGCGCCTTACATGTCAAAATTGGAACATATTGGATTTCTGCACTAAAGTGCAGTTAGCCCACTCTTGTTCTCAGTGGCTCAGTTTCTGGCCACAATCTAGTACAACCCCAATTCCAATGAAGTTGGGACGTGTTAAAGATAAATAAAAAGTGAACACAATGGTTTGCAAATCATGTTCAACCGATATTTAATTGAATACACTACAAAGACAAGATATTTAATGTTCAAACTGATCAACTTGATTGTTTTTAGCAAATAATCATTAACTTAGAATTTTATGGCTGCAACACGTTCCAAAAAAGCTGGAACAGGGTCATGTTTACCACTGTGTTACATCACCTTTTCCTTTAACAACATTCAATAAAGGTATGGGAACTGAGGACACTAATTGTTGAAGCTTTGTCGGTGGAATTCTTTCCCATTCTTGCTTGATGTACAGCTTCAGCCGTTCAACAGTCCGGGGTCTCCGTTGTCGTATTTTACGCTTCATAATGCGCCACACGTTTTCAATGGGAGACAGGTCTGGACTGGAGGCAGGCCAGTCTAGTACCCGCACTCTTTCACTACGAAGCCACGCTGTTGTAACACGTGCAGAATGTGGTTTGGCATTGTCTTGCTGAAATAAACAGGGGCGTCCATGCAAAAGATGTTGCTTGGATGGCAGCATATGTTTCTCTAAAACCTATATGTACCTTTCAGCATTAATGGTGCCTTAAGTTACCCATGCCATTGGCACTAACACAGCCCCATACCATCACAGATGCTGGCTTTTGAACTTTGCGTCCATAACAGTCCGGATGGTTCTTTTCCTCTTTGGCCCGGAGGACACGACGGCCACAATTTGCAAAAACAATTTGAAATGTTCACTCGTCAGACCACAGAACACTTTTCCACTTTGCATCAGTGCATCTTAGATGAGCTCGGGCCCAGAGAAGCCGGGGGCGTTTCTGGGTGTTGTTGATAAATGGCTTTTGCTTTGCATCGTTTCAAGTTGCACTTACGGATGTCGCGCCGAACTGTATTTACTGACATTGGTTTTCTGAAGTGTTCCTGAGCCCACGTGGTGATATCCTTTACACATTGATGTCGGTTTTTAATGCAGCGCCGCCTGAGGGATCGAAGGTCACGGGCATTCAATGTTGGTTTTCGGCCTTGCCGCTGACATGCAGTGATTTCTCCAGATTCTCTGAACCTTTTGATGATATTATGGACCGTAGATGATGAAATCCCTAAATTCCTTGCAATTGTACGTTGAGGAACATTGTCCTAAAACTGTTGGACTATTTTCTCACGCACTTGTTCACAAAGAGGTGAACCTCGCCCCATCTTTGCTTGTGAATGACTGAGCAATTCAGGGAAGCTCCTTTTCTACCCAATCATGGCACCCACCTGTTCCCAATGAGCCTGTTCACCTGTGGGATGTTCCAAACAGCTGTTTGATGAGCATTCCTCCACTTTCTCAGTCTTTTTTGCCACCTGTCGCAGCTTTTTTGGAACGTGTTGCAGCCATCAAATTCCAAGTTAATGCATATTTGCTAAAAACAATAAAGTTGATCAGTTTGATCATTACATATCTTGTCTTTGTAGTGTATTCAATATAGGTTGGACATGATTTGAAAATCATTGTATTCTGTTTTTATTTGTTTAACACAACGTCCCAACTCCATTGGAATTGGGGTTGTATTTTGTGCACACTTTATGTCTGCATTGTGGCTCCAGTTGAGTTTATTTCAAATCATTTTTGGGGCTCTTATTTTCGGTCAACAATCCAGCTCTTTTATTCCCCTCTCTGGCAGCATCCTGCTCAAGGACAGGCTGCCTGATCCGCTTCTGTCGCCTACTTCTGATTGGCTCCTCGCTCCCCTCATCCCTGCCTCCCTCCCTCCCTCCCTCCCTCCCTCCCTCTTCCCGCATGACGCGCCGCAAATCTCGCCGGAGGGGGTGTGCACGCGAGTGGAGGTGAGCTCGGCGTTTGTCTCCTCACTGGCGCACACGCGAGCGGCGCGCGGCCGAGGTGAGATCGCAGAATCGTGCTTCTTCTCGGTAGGAGCTGTCCATCCGCTAACACCTTGCACGGAACACCGTTACACTGCACCGTTATTGGGAATTACCGTTTGTGGATTGTTTGAAGCGCTTACTTGCACTTCCTTTTTTTTTTTTTTTTTTAAATTTTACTTTTATTTTGCGTGTTGTGGATTATTTCTTTTTCTGGATTCTCCACGAGTGGACACACACAGGTAAAAACATGCATTTTTTAAATTGTTTTTTACTTGTTTGCAGTCCTAAAGGCTCAGAAGTGATCTTTAATCTTTCTTTAATCTAAATAATGTGATGTGTGTGCTATATGTGCAACCTCAACCTTCATTTATCATCCCAATACTTTGTGCATGTGTGTGTCTGTTTGTTGTGGGGGTGGGTGGGGGCTATATAATCCTTGAGTGACACAGTTTTGCCGCACAGGAATTAAGACTTTTGTTTTTATCTTGTATTTTTTTTTGGGGGCGGGGGGTGTCTGCCGTGTGTTAGTGTGAATGTTTACGGGGTCACTTGATTGTTTTGATGATATCGCACGGTGCAACATTTTGAGAGCGTTTTAATCATTGCAGCAGATGGTAGTTGAAGTGTTCGTGTGTGTGGCGTTTAAAGCAGATTAACTTCTCACGGACGACAACATACACCCGACATCTTTCCTACACTTGTCATGGTGAATTTCAGTGGTGCCTTGAGATAGGAGTTTAATTTGTTCTGTGACAAATCACCTTTCCCCTGAAATGAATGGTAATGCCATTCATCCATTCCTGCCCCCCCCCCCCAAAAAAAAAAGAACAAAAAAAACCTACAAACATTTCTGTAGTGTGTGTTCTAGTCAGGAAAATAGCACTCTATTACATGGTACTTTATATAAAAAAAGATACAGTAATAACATTATTAAATAGAATATAAAAATCGGTTTATACATCATGATGAATTCATTGCTGCTCCTTCTGGTGTGTACGACTTGGCCACTGGGAGGCAGTATAACACAATCAATCAGACAAACGACGACACGTTCCAGAGGATAAAGAATATGCCTGTCTACATGTGTTGCACCACCACATAGATGCTATTTGTTAGCCCGTCTAGGACATTTTGCATCATTTGTTAGCATTAACCTAAGAGGATACAGTTTGTTTGATGTTTAGTTTGACAGTAAAATTTAGCTGGTTTTGAGAATGGATGGAATTAAACAGCTTGAAGAATCTTCTTTGAAGATTTTCACAATTTTATGCTCATAAGTGAAAGCAAAAAAAAATAAAATAAAAAAAAGAAAATCTTCCGTCGTATTTTGAAAAAGTCGTAAGTCGGGTCACTCAAATCTCACTCAAAAGTATCTACTGGTGACCTATATACTGTATAAATGCAAAATCTCCCAAACAGGTGGGAAAATGTATTATGGTCCGATGAAACCAAGTCTGTGCTTTTTGGCCATCGTTCCAAAAGGTATGTTGGGCACAAATATAACAGTGATCTCATTACCAAAAGAAGAACATACCGACAGTGAAGCATCATGCCTTGGTGATGTTTTTTCTTCTGCTCGCCTGAGACAAGGTGAAGGGAATTATGAACAGTTCCAAATACAAGTCAGTGTAAGACCAAAACCTTAAGGCTTCAGCTAGGAAGCTAAAATATGTCAGGAAAAGCCTACCAGAATATCTGGAATGTATATTGGGGTTAATCAAAGGCAATTTGATTTGATTGATACCATCCCAGCAGCAACTAGCACCTGATGACCCCCGACCTCATCATTTAGGCCCTCCTCCATCTGCCCCAAAAAGAGCCCTGACAAGGAGCAGGAGTTCACCCGTCCTTGACATGGAAAATGCGCTTTGTTTGGCCTTGGCTCCATTTCGGCGTGGAGTAAGGAAGGTCACGCTTGAAGACAAAAAGCCTCAGACGAGGGTTGATCCTCCAAAACACAGCGAGGAGGAAATACAACCTAAAAACATGACAGCGTGAGACAAACGCTTGTTATGATGCACGTTAAGTCAAACATGTTCAAGAGCAACACCGCTTCATTCTGCTTCTGTTTGTTTGCCTCCAGCAGCAAATGTATGAAGGCTTACAGTATAACACAAAAGGAGACATATTGTGCATTTTTTTTTTTGGGGGGACAATTTTTCAACGTTCCCAGGTGTCTTCTAACATGTCTGACATTTTTCATCAAAATATCCCAAGCAACACATATAAAGGTCTACTTTCCAGCCTCTTTCTTGTCTTCCTGAAAAAGAAACAACTGGAAAAGGTGGTGTGACAATAACCCCAAAACCCCGCTTTTGAGCGATCCCGTCCTATTAATACAATATTTACACGCTGATCATCCAGTTAAAGGTGTTTGATGCTCTGCTGGTGAATGCGAAGTGTCCAGGTAAAAGGTCTGAAGGGGAAATTCTTCCAGCCAATAGTGTGTAAACACAACTCGGCAGGCCTATTAAAAAGAGCACAAAGTTGCACCGCCGGAGTCGTTTCAGCTGTAATGAGTGCGTCGTTCCCCCCTCATGTGTGTGTGTGTGCGTGTGTGTGTGTGCGTGTGTGTGTGCGTGCGCCGGCAAATGTGAGGATTTGGTGGAGTAAGTGTAATTAAAGCTGCGAGCAATGATACATTTACATTTCTCTGACTGTGAATCATTTGACAAGCGGGATCTTTGGTCTGTCTGGCTTCGGCACTTGCCGAGTTGAATTATTAGAGTTTTGTGTTTTTATGGCAAGTCATCAAAGGTCACACAAAAAGTATGAATCTTTGCAATTTAACGTCACCCCTGTCTCATATACATGGTTCAAATTTGCTAGCAATTGGACAAAATCTTTAAGAGCAGTTTATAGGGATGGGTACCTTTCACATTTGAACCAGTACGGTATAGGTTCCAAGCTACCTGGACTCGGTACCAATGTTTGGTACTTTTATGTGTTTATGTAGTAATAAATATGAATTTGTTGCGAGTTTTGTGTTTTATGTCTAGCCATCAAGCTTTGCCGCCATGCCCCGCCCTCATGCAATGACCGAAACAAAAATTGTTCGCAATTTCAAGAACTCCTTCACGCTGCATTCTCATCTTACATATTTTAAGCATTGACATTCTCACAACTTTTTATGCATCCTTAGGTCACTGGGACCAGTAATCCAATTGTCTCTCTAAAAGCTATTTAAATTGAGTATTGTTGTTTATCCCTTACTTTTTCTTTTCTTTTTTTTTTTTATTCTTTTTTTTATTTTACAGCGCATCCATAGGATTTTCATTTCACGGTAGAGTAAGCGGAAAATGCTCTGCGGAGAATGTTGCTGTTGGAGCATATTTCCTCTCATGACTAATAAATCTTTCACAAAGCACTTGAACAGCTTGAAACCGTGAGCTGGCGGTAAACAACATCTTTTGTTTTGGTGATAACTACAAAAATCTGACACACAAATGCAGGCGGCGGCACGGCGGCCGACTGGTTAGCACGTCTGCCTCACAGTTCTGAGGACCGGGGTTCAATCCCCGGCCCCGCCTGTGCGGAGTTTGCATGTTCTCCCCGTACCTGCGTGGGTTTTCTCCGGGCACTCCGGTTTCCTCCCACATCCCAAAAACATGCACGGTAGGTTGATTGAAGACTCTAAATTGCCCGTAGGTGTGAATGTGAGTGCGAATGGTTGTTTGTTTCTATGTGCCCTGCGATTGGCTCGCGACCAGTTCAGGGTGTACCCCGCCTCCCGCCCGAATTTAGCTGGGATAGGCTCCAGCGCCCTCGTGAGGATAAGCGGAACGGAAGATGAATGAATGAATGCATGAATGAATGCAGGCTGAGGTTTAGAACAGACCTCGCAATCCTGCTGTTATCCAGAAGCTAGAGCCGCCTAAACATTAGGTACTCTTGCTTTCTAATGAGATCCAATACGGTAGCTGTATAAAAAGAAATTATTGCAGTATTGTGGTGCACTGCCTTAGGCTTCATGGATAACATCTAGCTTAAACTTGCTTTGCAATGTGAGATTTTAGATTACTTTAAGTTTCGAACAAAACAAATATAGATAAAACAGTCGTGCTAGCCAGTCGTCCACGGTGCCGGCTGGGCAATTACGCATTATTGAAAAAATATGAATTTGTTATCATAACATTACAACTTGTCCCCCCCCCTCAAAAATAGGCACTTTTTAATTCCTGTGGCATTTAGGGATACAAATAGATAGCTGCATTATGCACAGTTTGAATGATAACGAGGATTCCACATACACCCACACTTTGAGAATCATGCACTTTGAGATGTCAAACACTGGTGCTGTTGCCTCTGTGACATCCACTTAAACATGCAAGGATTCGGCCATGAGCCAAAATAAACATTAGATGGCAGTTTTAATAAAATGAGGAAACATTTTGTGGGTGTTAATTAGGAAGAAATTGGCAGGCAGCTGAGTTGAGTCTCTGTGAAGGACGGAGGAAAATAGGTTGCACTAAAAAAGACTCTCGCATGTTGGATCGGATATTATTGCATATTAATCTTGTGGTGACATTATGAGTTAATCCCTTCAAATTTGAACAAGATTCATTTGAGCCCGAGCAAGCTTGGTGCAAAGAAATATTGGGTGGGTGGCACCACTCTGAAGTTTTCGCTAATTCAGCCTCAGCAGCCAGTTTCACTGAGCAACGTGGCATTGAATAGCATTGTCAATTATGAGCCTCAAGAAGCCATGCCCGAAAAGATACAGGAACTCTGCAATTTTGATTTGAAGCAGCCATTTTAGGGTCATTTTGACCATTTTCAGGGGGTTTTCAAAGAAACTCCCCCTTGTTTATTAGTTTGATTGCTACCAAATTGAACTAACTCGACAGATGGACAACCCTACATAGCAAGGGGATTTCAGTTTTTGTCCTAACCTGTGAACATCAACAACAATTTGGGCGGAACGGTGGTCGAGGTTCAAATGGGTACGTTCAAATCCGGGCTCTGGCCTTCCTGCGTGGAGTTTGCATGTTCACCCCGCGCCTGTGTGGGTTTTCTCCGGGTACTCCAGCAACCCTATCAAGGATAAGCGCTACAGAAAAGGGATGGAAAATTTTGATTGAATTCCGAATTGTAAATAGCCTTAGGCTGTAGAACTTTAAAGGTTCCACTGTAGGAAACTACGGTATTTGTGTGTGTGAGTATTTGTGTGTGTACACGCAGCCCAGGAGCGGCTTCATTAATAAGTCATTTAACACAAAGAGATTGATTGGGCCGCTGCCGGGAGACGAGACTGAGGGGAAAAAGTAATCCGGCTCGCTTTTATCTCCGCCACTGCAGCTCCAGCGAGGTGGCGAAGCAGCAGCTGCGTGCGCCCCTCCCGACGGGGAGGGCTGCACCGCAACGCCGCGAAAGGGAACGCAACCGGGAATTGATAAAGGTGCAAGTCAGTCAGGCGAGCAGAGAACTTTCACAGCATTTTGCTGCAAGCAATCCCCAGAAAACTTTGTATTTTTGTTCTGCCATTTTTTTAAGAGGCAAATAAATAATCAAAAAAAAAAAATACATAAAATGTTGAACTTTGCACAAGTAGATACAAAATGCTCCCAAGGTACATTAAAACATAAATATGTATATGTATATATATATATATATATATATATATATATATATTTCAACATTTTATGTACCGTAATTTCTCGTGTATAATGCGCATTCCCTCCCCCCAAAAAATGGTCAAAAGTCAATAGTGCGCAAAAGTCAATAGTGCGCATTATATTTTATAATATATCATTATACTTAAAAAATGTGATACTGTTGTGACACATTTGAAGTAAAGGCAATGAAAAGTATATAAAGTAAGTAAAGTATATAAAGTATAAAAGTATATATATATATATATAATATATATTAAAAAAAAAAATTCCATAACCCAATAGCATTAAATATATTTATTTAACCCAATAGCATTAAATATATTTTTTAATATCAATAAAAGTAAATAAAATAATGTAAGTTATGATACAAATAAAGAAAAATTAGGCAGATTATTTAAATTTTTAAAAATATTTTAAAATACAAATATATTATAAATAAAAACAGAGTCAACCCCTGCTATTCGCAAGGGATAGGAGACCGCATGACCGCAAATACAAAAAATCTGCTAATAATTGATGGTCATGATAATTGCCTTAAATAAAAATACCAAAAAATGTAAATAAGTGGGTGATCAGATAAAAAAAAGTGAATAAGTGGGGTGATTGGGTAAAAAAAAAAAAAAAAGAAAAAAACACAAATACAGTAAGTTGCGGTTACCGCGATTAAAAAAAAAAAAAAAAACACAAAAAAATCATCAAATAAGTTAATTTGCAAATGTCACACCGCAAAGATGTCAGGGTTAAGAATCTTATATTAATGTTAAATTGAAAAAATATTTGAATTTAAAGTCAATAACAAATGAATAACGAAAGATTTACAAATAAATACAGGTGGAAGTGATGCTAACCTAAGCGACACGTTTAGCTGTTTTTGTTTTTAATTGTTAGAATTCTTTTCCACACAGCTTCTCCAGTTCCGGTGAGCTGGAGCCTATGCCAGGAGTCAATCACAGAAAGCGTCTTCAAGCAAACATTTTTTTCTTTTTTCTTGTAATGAAAACATTTCAGAATTCCTCGTGTGGGACTTGAAACGGAAATTCCCAGTTAGTGGCGGATTATCACAGCACCTTGAACGCGGAACCCTTCAGAGACACAATTTTATTGCGAAGGTTTTAACACTCCAACCTGCAACAGTTAGCTGGCATCATTTATTACCTTATTTTGTTGTTGTTGCTTAATTGCATTTAAAAAAAATGTTTTTAAGCTTGTCCTTTTTCTTAATTCTGTGCTAATTAGCGGTCGCGTCGCAAATATGCCTCTTCCCAGTTGGCGGGCGTCTGGGGACGGGCGAGGGAGGAGATGCTATCTGGTTTGTTTTAAGCTTCAGATGGAGAAAGTAATTGCTAAATGCCAATGAAAAGTGTGTGCGTGTGTGTGTGCGTGTGTGTGTGTGTGTGTGTGTCTGTGTCGCTTTCATCTGCAAACTCCAGATGAGATGTTCAAATGTCTTATGGAAATTTGAATTATGTTATTCTTCACAAAGAGGATGAAGAAAGTTGGCTAAAATCGCAACCATGTGTGTTTGTTTGACTTGTCGGCGTGATACTTCTCATAACTAGCAATATTTTGTATGACGATCCCCATATAATTTTCCATTAGGATAAATCATCGAAACGAAGCGTTAAATACTGGGAAACACTTTGGACGGCCCGAAATTGTTACAGATGTGACTTTTCATCATAAGCTAAATTTGCAGGTTGGAGAATATTAGTACCCGCCACCGGTGCGTCGGGTTGACATGAAATCCAACATGACATTTGCTTCCCGCCATTTACATGCTTATGTTTCACACTTGTTGCTACATTACATTTCCTCGGCGCGATGACGAATAGAGCGGATACCCGAGGACAAGTTGAAAGTGAATTCTCTGAGTGCTCGTATGAATAAATGTGTGTGCTCGCGACCGTGGAATCTGGGCCTCATTAAATCGGAAAGGCCTTGCTTTAATTGTCTTAATCCTTCGTCTGGTTGTCGTCCCCCAATCTCCAGCTCCTGGCGACACGTCTATTTTCTTGTAATTGATTCAAATGCAGATCTAATCTGTGGGATAGTATTGATAGCCTTGCTTTAAACAGGCGCAATGGCTAATTACTTTTTGTTTATGTTTTTTTCTCGACAGGACTAGACCAATGGCGGCGGGCAGATGCTGGTCAGCGGCCATTTTACTGGCGGCGTTGGGGGCTCTCCACGCAGACGGGAGGGCCGACGACGACAAGGGATCGCCGGGGTCGCAGCCTTATCGGCCCGTCTTGAGATTCCGACATAAGGTATTGTTTAGCCGAGCGTTTTTTTAGCATTACGAATGGCTGAATATCTGACTTTTCAGCCATGAGTTATATCAATTTCCATTTCTAAATAGCAGTGGCATCACTCAAAGGAAAAAATGTGCAGCTCAGGCAGGACTGTTCTGCAAAAACTGGGCTTCGAAAAACAAGAAAAAAAAACCTTGGTCAAAAAAAACAACAACAAAGACTGGTGTCTTAAAACTAGAGCATATCTACACCTGCAGAATTATGGTATTTCTTATTTGAGGATAAACTTACTCATAACCAGTAATGAACTCTCAATAGAAAAGGAAAAAATGCTTGAAGCAAGTGAAACGCTTTTCCACAAAAGCCAGGTGAGAAAGAACTATCTTGTCAGACTAAGATCAAGCAGATTTACCCTTGAGTTGAGAATTTTAATTTTGTTATATTTGACTTGCGGCGGGGGTGGGAGCTGGGGGGGCGGCACTGTGTCACTACTTTTCTCAGCGCACAAACACAAATCAAATGCTCAAAATTGGAAATTTCCTGCAAGGGGTTCAAAAGCAGCAGCATTGTCATTAAAATAACAGAAAAGACGGCATGCTTGCAAAGGAGATGAGAAAGAGAGGCTGTTTTGAGAGTTTCTGCCCATTTCCATAAAAAAAAACAAAAAACAAACACATGCATTTGTCCAACCTACTCTTTATGAGTCAGAAAAGAACAATAGAAGATCAGATTCGTTCATCCGTATGTGTGCGTTCAACAAATTATAACTTCCTCAGTTTCTTATTCACGGTGACAGCAATTGAGGCAAGCGTTCAAACTGATGCGATTGCGCGTTAACAAACAAGAACCAAAAAAAAGAATGTTCTTGTTTTGTCTCGCGTATTAGAAGTGCTGTCTCTCATCGTATACCAAATCAATCAACGGAATAAATGTGCAGTTTGGACAGGACTGCAGTCGTTACTTTTCTCAGCACAAACATAAATCGGCAGCTAGGTTTTCAACATTTTCTGCAAGGGGATCAAAAGAATATATATATATATATATATATATATATATATATATATACATATAGATCACAGCTGTCATTAAAATTCTAGAAAACCCAAACCAACTGTGCAAGACATGACGGATTTCTGCCCTTTTCCAAACAGTTTCCACCCCAAAGAAATCCATGCGGATTTGTCCGACGTGCTCTTTATCAAGAAAGGAACCAGCGTCCATCCATCGATTTTCTTCCGCTTATCCGCAAAAAAAAAAAAATAATCTGCTTTGATGTCACTTAATAGCTGCGCTGTCACTCATTGGCTACTGCATCAATCAAATGAAAAAAGTGTGTCGCAGACAGGACTGCTGTATCGCTGTCATAACTCTTCTCAGCCCCAACACAAATCGGAAGCTAAATATTAGACGAGATCAAAAGCAGCAAATAATTTTTTTTTTTTATCTGTGGTGGAAGATTTTTGGTAGAGATTTTGTCCTTTTCCAACAATTTTCCAAGCAAAACTCCATGTGGGTTTAAAAAAAACAAAACGTTTGTATCCTGCTAAACAGCAGTCCCATCACTCACTAGCTATCAATCAAGGGGGGAAAAAACGTGGGACTCAATGTTGTATCATTGCTTTTCTTAGTCCGAAGCGAAATATTGGGCATTTTCTGCTAGAGAATAAAAAGCAATCACAAAAGAAAACACACACACACCTGAAATCATTGGAGAAAAATTACATTGTTGTTAGTGAGAATGTCTGCCATTTTCCAAACAGTTTCTATCAAAATATCCCAATTTACAATATGTAGTGTAAACGAGCTTGTGCTTGCTGTCGAAGCTAGCAGCAACGACGACAACAACAAAAATCTATTTTGAGCTCACGTAATAGCGGTGCCATCGCTCATTGGATGCCACATCAATCAAATGGGAAACTATGCGGCTGTGTCGGTACTTTTCTCAGTTCAGAAACAAATCTGAAGCTAAATATTGGGCTTTTTCTGCAAGAAGATGAAAAACACACTGCGACTGCAATGGCGGAATCTTAGATTGTTGTTCTCGTCAATTCCTGCCCTTTTACAAACAGTTTCCGTCAAAAAACCCCACACTGGTTTATCAACCAAACGGGTTTTGTCGTCTTTTCTTTGCGACATCATGCAGTGATGTCAACACATGAACAAAATGGGGGCAAAAGTCCAGCCGTGCTCACGCAAAGCCCTCCGGTGGGCCGGCCGTGCCGCATTGGCTGGGCTACACGGCTAATCCAGATTAACATGAGCTAAAAGGGGATGGGGAAGAGGTGTGTGTGTGTGTGTGTGTGGGGGGGGGGGGGTGGGGGTTCGGGGCTGCGAAGAAGAGGATGATTGAGATGAAGTGGCCGACACGCGAGACAACATACAACAAGACTGAGGGCTCGATTTTCGTGACTAGCGCAAATCCAACATTGCGCTCGGCTTAACTCTACGAGGTGACGGACGAGACCCGGTTGGGGTCATTTCTTGGACTTCCGTACCCCCAGCGAATTTCGAAGTGGGACGTGTGCGCCGGTGTGGCCGTCATCGCGGCCGACTTTCGAAGCCGCTTCTTTCATCCCTTTTCAAAGTGCTGCAGTAGTCTCGCATGAAGATGCCTCGTAAATATGCCGAAGAGCACGCCGCAAATCCGTGCGCGACCCGAGCATTGAACGATAGCGTTATTAAATACAGAATGTCAAAACGTCCGGTGACTTAAATATCTGTAGAACTTGTATCTTTATCTCCTCCAACGATCCTGTACGTGGGATGGTTTAAAAAATAGAATAATAATAATGCGTTGGATGTAAATAAACGCGTGCTACTACTCATCTAAGACGCAACATTTTCACATTACCCACAATTCCACTTTTTACACCCAAAAAATTCCCAGTGACACTTTCAACAAAATGCTTTCACATCATTCTCTTTCACTTTTAAAACATTCACCTCATTCAGAACTTCTTCAACACACATTCCCGTATTCCCCACATTCCACATTTTCCACCCACATTTTACTGTTAAAACACCCACATTCTCCCCCATTCCACTCTACTCTGCCTTCTTCCCCCTTGCTTCCACATTTCCTCCCCAATTCAAACCATTCCACTTACTACATGTTTTCCACATTCCCCACATTCTGCACTCGTCCTTGTCATCTATCTAGCGGTCATCATTTTGAACCCATGTGCTTATTAGCTTGGAATTGTATGGACGCTGGATATGATGTCGTGCACGCGACGTCGAATAAACGAAGCATTCTCTTCGCATGAACCCGAAGGACTCTTGGACTTCTGCGGAGGACGTGTTGGTGGAGTGAGTGGGTTTTACAAAGCGATACAGCCAAAGTGAGAGCGCATGAGGACGTGGGCGGTCATCCAGGGGTTTTGGCTGGACCAAAGCTGAGAGGCTAGCTATTTCGCTGCCCCCCAGAGGTCCCAGGGCAAATCACTCTGTTTAAACAAATGGAGAGTAAATTGCGCGCGCGCGTGTGTGTGTGTGTCATATGCAAAAACGTAATATCGCTGCTACCTGTGGAGCTTTGCCAAATGTCAGCTGCTCAACACTGTGAGCGAGGAGGCAAGAATAGCGCAGGGCCACAGGGGGTCACTGCTCTGCTCAGCCAGCGAGGTGGCGAACTTGCATATTTTCTGCCAAGCTCTGGCCACACCTTATGATGAAAAGTCCCAATTTTAATAATTTAGGCTTGCCCATATGTCTAGTGAAGTTACTTTTACAGGACAATTCCCATTAAATCAACCGTTGTTACAGCTACTATACTGTATATTTTTGTCTTTTGAAATTTTGTACCCCTTGAAATCGGTTTACAATTGTCACAACCGAACTTGGTCGAAACCCAAATACACGACTCAAACACAGAAACAGTTCAAATAATAAGCAGTTTAATGCAGGGGTGTCAAACTGATTGTCTGATGTTTTGCTTCCACCCAGAGGACCGTTATGAATGTGAACCTCATATTATCATATATACACAACAAATGGATGGATAACAAGTTTTGAAATCAGAGGCCAGTAAAAAACAGTGTTCAACTATTATTCAATTTGTTTTAAAAGTGGGATTGGTAACAAAATGTATCATCGTTATTAAAGGTGAACACAATTTGCGATATCGGTATTTAAAAAAAATTGTTGCTGCGTGTAGAATGCCGCGGAAATCATCTCTCGTGACTGGTCCGTTTTAGTCACATGCTGTGATGACGTACTCAGCGTTCCCCTTGGTTCCACATACCACCTACACCGCTGCCTTCTTTATCAATTTTGCAGCATAATTAAACATATCATCTGGTCATCTAGGTCCATTTGTTCTAGCAGTTCTAGCGACACCCCCGACTTGGAGGAGAACTGCAGTACATTTTCAAAACTAAGCGCATGGGTTGCGCTCGAGTATAAAGGCAAACTGCATGTGGGATAGCCGCAGTGACGTCAGCGCGGTCGCCGCCCACGCGAGTATAAAGAAGCCTTAAGTCAACTCGCATGATTACCTTTTGCGAGTCACATAAAATGATGTGGCGGGCCGCATCTGGCCCCCGGGCCACGAGTTGGACTCCTGTGCAAAAATTCACTTCAAAAAGGAAAAAGGGCAGCGATGACATCAAACACCAGATCACTTTATTTAAGGGGAAAAAAAGTGCAGGTGAAAACAATAGCAAGTACCAACACAACTCAAATTGCCAGCGATTTAACGCGAGAGAATACAAATACAGCCACGCGAGTTAACGAGAAAACAGGTGCAAACAATCAGACTGGCAGGAAACACAGGGGGAAGGGCAAGTTACCCGAAACGAGAGTTGACACAAATAAAACAGATGTGACAGCACCGCTGTTACAAAACAATGTCCACTTGACTCGGCGGCGTCAGTTCAGTCTTTTAGCTGTACAGATATATTCCAAGTTCTTACGGTCATTCCAAAAATTCAGTGTCTCCACTCCACCAGGGCAATTTCCACCGCCAACAACTCACAATTCCCAACATTGTAGTAAATCGTATTATATTGGAGTTGAACTGAATTGTATCTGACTCATAGGGAATCACGTCATATCGTATTTGGAGTGAATTCCATTGTGCTTTAAAGTGGTCTCGCATTATCATCAGAGTGAATCATTTCAAATAATTGTAGTGAATCGTATCGAGTTGAAGAGAATCCTTTTGTTTGAGCGTGTGCGTTTGTGTTTTCCATTGCTATTTTCAGCAGGCATTCAGCTGTGGCTGTTGATTATTGACCTGTTGCATAATGCATCTTGTTCTTCATAACACCTCCCCAGCTAGCCAGCCTAGAATTTTCTGTGCAGGAACAAGAACAAGTGTTGCAGAAATCAAATATTTATGGCAGCTTCTTCCGCATTCATGCATCCATCACACTGGTGGAGATGTTGCAACCTGACTTTTCCAGCAGCAGTAAATACACCCCTCCCTCTTTTTGCGAGTTATTTTCTGCTGACGGGTGACTTGTCTGTTTTTCCCTTTGTGGGGAATAATCAGATGCGCTGTGGCAAAAATGGCATCCTGTTGAGTTGTTTGGATGATCGTCGGCCCGGCGTTCACTCCCTGACTTCACTGGAAAACGGCGACTGAAAGGAGAGGGGAAATACATGAGGAGGTCCAAGACTGTGTTCATATATATATATGCATTAAAATGTACTAAATTAAAATATATTTAATGTCTTTTTGTTTTTTCATATTTTTTTTGGGTAGGGGGGGAAACCAACCCCGATAACTATATACTAACAATTATAATGGCCATCAATTATCTGCGCATTTTCGGTATCTGCGGTCCGGCCCAGGCATCTCATTACCTAAAATGGTCTTTGTAGGATTTGGCGTTTATAGCACCACCTGTTGCTTTATAATTAGAGTCACCAAGCCTGCTAATGCATTGACTTCAGTTTCCTCATGATATTATAACAGTACAGCTAGCCGGCCAGGTCTACTGTATGTAGCGTAGCATAGCAGCAGGACCTTGTTTACTCCGATAAATCGAGAAAAATTGCTGCATGTCTCCTGGCATGGTTTATTTTAACTCAGATTTTTCTTCATCCCGCAGGACGGAATCCCCGAGAGCTTAAACATGAAGGGTAAGTTTCCAATTTGTGATTCTCTCATTCATTTTCCAGCCTGAACAACAAATGACACGTGAAGGTGCTCGTAGGCATGACATCATAAAAAGTACAGTACTTTTTGATTTGGACTTGATTACTTCCCACCACTGCCGGTCTCTCTGTGCTCTCGCTATGGAATCAGGTTATCGAGCTAACTTGGACGTACTAGTAGTCGTCTTTATGTTGGCGTAGCAGCCAATTAAAGAATCCAATTTAGCAGAAGCGTCCACTGTCCTCTGTCTTGATGCCAAAGCTCTCTTTAATTAACAGAAAATTATATAAGCACATATGCAGTATGTATGTGGCTCTTTAATTAGCCGGTGAAGCCTCCCATAGGAAATCATATAAATTCTTTCATCCAAAACCTCGTAAAACCTTTATTAATTAAATATACAGGCAGGTTTTAAGTAGTTAAGGACTGTATAAGAGCACTAAGTACAAATGAAATACAGTAAAACTACTCACCCTTTGAAGAGCTGCCAATGTAAGCAAATAAAAGTCAAATAAAGTAAAACTACTCCGGTTTGGAGACGTCCAACAGTCATGTAAAGGTAGAACGGACAGGCAAAGCAATACTGTCACCTAGTGTTACTTTATAGGTATTGCTGGTCAAAACTTCAAATTGTTTTTTTTTAATTTTTTTTTTTAATGATTTGACATAGGCGGCACGGTAGCCGACTGGTTAGCACATCTGCCACATAGTTCTGGGGACTGGCACTCGCCTGTGTGGAGTTTGCATGTTCTCCCCGTGCCTGCGTGGGTTTTCTCCGGGCACTCCGGTTTCCTCCCACATCCCAAAAACATGCAGGGTAGGTTCATCGAAGACTTTAAATTGTCTGTAGGTGCGAATGTGTGCGCGAATGGTTGTTTGTTTATGTCTGCCCTGCGATTGGCTGGCGACCAGTTCAGGGTGTACCGCGCCTTTCGCCCAAAGTTAGCTGGGATAGGCTCTAGCACGCCCGTGACCCTAGTGAGGCTAAGCGGTAAGGAAGATGAATTAATAAAAAAAAAAAAAAAAAAATTGACATACATCTCTAAAGGTGCAAAATGGTCAGAATTAGCAAGAAGTGGTTGTCTTATTTTTCCACTTAAGAATTCCTGTTTTGTAAATATTAACAGTGTTAGCTTCTTTTTACACTTAAAACGAAGAGTTTTCCTGCTTTATGTCAACTCATTCACTGCTGTGTACGTTTATATTTGCCAACTGGACTCGAACCCTTCACTGCCGCGGATGAATATATTCGTCAAGTTTCTCATTTTTACACTTATTAGTTAAGTTGAATTATGTCGTCTTCTCTCCTCATTACTTGCTAATGTAGGACAAGCCCTTTGGTTAGATGATCACATGATGGAGTTTTCTCTTTAGCCGATTGCCAATTGATCACTTTGAAAAATAAACAACCCTTCCTCAAGCAGGCTGTCTAAAAAGTAAAAATAAATAAATAAATAAATAAATAAATAAATAAATAAATTTGGGAAAATGTCCTCAAACGAGAGCGAGAATCTCCTTCCAGACTGGACGTCACCTCACCAAGGTCGCAGCGGTAATTTTGGATGCTGCATTAGCATAACGTGCCCAGAGGAGAGGTCTCACTCTGGTCTGTTTTTGGCAACTAGTTTGCAGCTCCGACGTTGACGAGGACAGGGAGGAGCAGGAGGAAGAGGAAGTCATGAATAATTCAGGCATCACCTCGCACACACATGCCGCCTTCAGATGATTACACGAGGTCAATTGAGCCTTAATGTCTCTCTTTTTACGAGAAGCGTCCACCTCTGAGGCAGGATTTCACAGCAAAGTCAGACAATAGAATTCACGCTGACAACAACAACAAAAAACATCTGAACAAAGGGCAAAGATCCTAACCAAGGCTTTGTATGGATGGATAAATGCCCAACTCAAAGAAATGCAGCTATTTCCCCCTTCAGTCAAATAATAACAGACTGTGACTTCAAATAGCTTTATCGGCAGTTGTTAATCTGTAAAGCTGAATATAAAAAACAAAGACAAATCTAATAAAAGGTTGCTTAACATCTACCCTTTGGTGATTGACACAATGTAGCAACGGTGGGATCTGTAAAGCTGAAAAAGGAAAATAATTTAAAAAATGCTGGTGAATTTCCACCCTTCTGTAAGTGACAATATAACGGAGGTGGCATCTGTAAAGCTGAAAAACAAAAGCTGGAAACAAAAGAGTGTCATTATCCACAGTGAAAAGAAGTACTGCACTGACATTGGTTAAAAGGCTACTCTCCAAAAGAAAACTAAAAAAGCTAGATTACACTTTATAAATGCTCACAAGGACAAAGACCGTCATTTTTACAGACATGTCCTGTGGTCTGACAAAACTAAAATTGAACTCTTTGGCCTTAACGAGCACCATTACATTTGGAGGAAAAAAAGGGAAGCTTCCAAGCCTGAGAACATCATCCCAACTGTGAAATATGGGGGTGGCAGCAGCATGTTGCAGGGTTGCTTTTCGACAGGAGGGACTGGTGCATTTCACAAAATAGATAGCATCATGAGGAAAAAAACATTCTGTGGAAATACTGAAGCAACATCTCAAGGCATCAGCCAGTAAGTCAAAGCTTGGGAGAAGCAGACTACCAAACTGCATACAAAGTGACTCAAGATTACAAAATCAATGTTTTGGAGTGGCCATCACAAACCCCAGTGAACATTGATCGGCAGACCTGAAAAGGCATGTGCAAGCAAGGCCGCCTACAAACTTGGTTCAAGTACATCAGTTCTGTCAGGAGGAATCGGCCAAAATTGTGTTGTTGTTGTTGTTGTGAGAAGCTTGTGGAAGGATATACCAAATGTTTGACCCAAGTCATACAGTTTAAAGGTAATGGTACCAAATACGAATTAAATGTATGTTTAAAAAAAGCAAAAACAAAAACTCATTATTCTGGCACATCGCAAAGACAAATAATTTTAGAACTCCTAATTGACCTAAAACAGGAAATGTTTAGTCTGTTTTCATCCCAGACAGTGAGGGGAAAAAAGTGTATGTTTTTTTATATCTGGTTCCGACTGTAAGTGCTTTTATGTAATACAGCGAGTTTGTGAGCAATACGAATGGAGACGAATGAGATGCTTCTACTTTTTTTGTCGTGCACAAAGACAAAAAAAGGCTTGGCTGACACACAAAAGCCGAAAAAAATGACAGCCGTTTGCCAGCAGGCTCGCTAATTGGGAGTTCCCGCACCGAGAGCTCGTCACGAAGGCCTGACTCATTAGTTTACAGGCAATATTTCGCTTGGCAGACCACCCAAAGGCTGGCTCGCTATCCTTACTCTGCCCACCGTCACACCAACCAAGCCACACTGGCCTGCTGTGATGTCATAGTATTGCTGATTTAAATAACCCCGCCCCGACTGCAAAGCTCTCCGTCCATGTGTTGGCAGCTACCTGAGTCACCGTTTCCAAACGACACAGAAACACTATCATGTCAAAGTGACAAAGTTAACTTGGCTCAACTCATTTGGATTTTGAGAACAATAAAAACAACCGCCGCAAAAAGCAAAGCGTTGGACACAATAAAAAAAACGAACATAAAATTTAAGACACTTGCACATGACATGAACTCCCAAGACCAGAATAGGAGCTATGTGCTCCCTCTGCTGTGTTCCAGTTAAGAGGGGCTGACTCCAAAGTCAAGTGCAATACAGTAATCTAGCCTAAATATGATGAAGGCGTTGATTACTGTTTCAAAGTGATACTGTGTAAGAAAAGACTTCAGCTCAAAACCGTCTGATTTGAGCAGGGCTGTTGAGAGAGCCCCATCTGCATATTTTGACTGAAACATGGGAAATACATGGGCATTGCTGTAATTTATGAAAAACAAAATTGGCATCATGCATCTGCTTTAATATGACAACATCCATCTGTCAAAGTGAAATTGGAAAGATGTAATCAACACCTTTTCAGCGGCGCACTCGAAAGCTTCTGTGTTGCCGCGTTGAGTTTAAGTAGCAATTTGAAATGAAAAAGACACCGCAATTACGCGTGACAAAGCCGCCGCCGCGTAATTGGAGATTGCACTCGGTGAATCGGGAAGCGTTTGCCGCCGTGATCTTGGCCCGGGAGCCAATCGATGTGACTAATATGTTCAAAGACCAGTCTTAATAGCGTCTGAACGTGGCCTCCCATGACACATCCTCCGATGACATCTTGTTTGCTCGCCGAGTCGACTTGTTCGTTCGTGCTCCTCTCATATGCTAGCCTCCCTCCCTCCCTTAACAGTTTCATTTGGAAGCTTGCACAGCGTCACTAGGCAGAGGTTGAGTATTCCAACCCAACACAGTATTTTCGTATTTTGACGCACTCATTTTTGTATTTTTCATGCATTTTTGAAAATGGTTTTTAGTTCTCACCTAGTATTTTGAGTGTATCGAGTTAGTGTTTTTCTATATTTTGTCTCATATTTTATCCACTTATAATTTTATGAAATATTTTAGCATTTTCTTTTCAGTTATTTTTCATCTATTTTATGTGTAGTATTTTTCAATTTTCCTGGCTAATATTTTATTTGTGTTTTTTTGTTGTTGTACTTTTTGTTGAATATTTCTATTTTTTCTTCGACTGTTTTGTGTTTCGTATTTTTGCCATTGTCTGATATTGTTTTTAGTAGTATTTGTTTTAGGGTTTTTTTGTCGACTATTTTTGCCCAATATTATTTTAAATTATGTAATACTTATGTATTTTCTAACATTGGATTCGAATACTTTGCTTGAAATTGTGTAGTGTTTTAAAAAATATAGAATTGTATTTTTTGTATCTAATATTCTCTTGTCTAATATTCTTGTTTACTACTTAGTAATATCTAATATTTTTGTATTTTCTCTTAAATATTTTAGCTGTTTTTCATCTGTCTTTTTTTAGTATTTTCTTGTCTAATATTGTCATACCTTTGTCAAATGTATATATTTTTAATTATTTAATGTCGTAGGATTTTCTATTTGTGTCTAATATTTGTCTATGAATATATTTGCATTTTTCCCCAATATTGTTGAAGTACATTTTTCAAATGACCATTTATTTTATTGTCCAGTTGCTTTGTATTATTCAAATATTTAAATGTTGTAATTTTTTTCACGTGTGATATTTTTTTGGATTGTCCAACATCATCCCACCCATTTCCATTTCCATTCATTTGTGCTGTGTGCGAGCAGAGGTTGAATCATTTAAAGTGAAACGTGGCGACCCCCCCCCCCCCCCCCCCCACAGCTTGGGTACAGGTTGCACCTTTAAATAAGCGCAGCCATCTGCGCTACTCCCTGTGGTTCTGTCACCGACCGCTTCTCCGTTTCCAAACAGCAAGTCAGCAGGCATCGCGACACAATGACAGCTTTAGTGACCCGCGACGGACTCTGGAGCAGTGATGTTTTTATACGGGGGGGGAAAAAAATACATACATACCAGGAAAAGACAAAGAAGGAGAAAAGTGATTGTTTGCCTTAATAGTTTTCTTTTTTATCAAGTATACTTGAATTTTTTGTCTTATAGATTTTTGTACTGTAGTAGTGTTTTTAATCAAAAGGTTTGTTATTCTACTATTTTGTATTTTTCATCTAATATTCTATTTCCGTTTGTATGAAATATTTGTATTTTCATTTTCTCTAATCGTTTTGTCTTGTATTCTTGATTTTCTTTATATCTTTCTGTATTTTTATAATATAATTTATAATAGTATTTTTCATCTAATACTTTTGCATTTTTTGGGTAATATTTTGTATCTAATATTATTGTTTTTTTAATCTAATATGTTTTATACCTTTTTCCAAATTCATGTATTTTTCATTTAGTAGGTTTGCTACATTTCTATATATCATTAATTAATTTCTTGTTTAATATTTTTGTATTTTTTATTTCCAATATTTGTTATTTTTTAAACGTGTAATTTCAATATGAAACTTTTTAATTTTTTCTCATTTTGTAATTTTGTCTTTCAACTTTGTGTTTTTTCTAATGTTTGTATTTTTCATCATTCTTTTCATTTAATGTTTTCTAATATGTTAGAAATTTTTACAAAAGTATTTTTTCCTAATATTTATGTAATTTCTAGTATTCTAATTCTTATATATATATATATATATATATATATATATATATATATATATTAAACAAAAAGAGATGAAAAAGCGATATTAGAAATTACATGAATATTAGGAAAATAAATACTTTTATAAAAAATTCCAAAATATTGCGTTTTGCTCGCGTGTTTGTTTGTCCTGCAGTTTCAATCGGTTTAATTATTTGCTATGGCTTTTATAGAACAAAGCATATTTGTATAAGACTGCACACATTTGCGCGGGATAATCTCCTCAAACAATTTTGGGGACACAAGGGCAATTAGTCTAATTAGAACAATAAACAACAGTTGAAACAGATGAGTGCGTCCCATTTTCATTTATGGTCGACAGCATACATAAATAAATATTATTTTTTGGCATGAATGGAAAACCTCCCGGGAGGAACAAAAAGTAACACTTTTTAACCATATGAATCCGACGTCTATTCGAGCCGAGGTGTTTTCTTGTTTTTTTATAAGGCCTGAAACACACCCTCTGACTCCACTTCTGACTCAAAAAATTAGTTTAGTTGCATGTAAAATTAAAAATCCATATTTAAAAATAATGGATCCCCATTTCTGGCAAAGAAGTTCAGTTGTATAAAAATAAGAAGCCATTTTAAAAATTGACCCAGTGATTTATTGCACGTAAAAATAAGAGCCATACATTTTTTTGAATGGATCCCCACTTCTGATGTCACTTTTGAGTTTAGTTTACTTAGACACAAAAAAATAAAAGGCCATCTTAAAAAAAAAAAAAAAAAATTCCCAACTTCTGATTAAATTTTTTTTTTTTAAATTGGGCATTAAAATATGAAAGCCATATATATATTTTTAATTAGTCACACTTGTGATACAACTTCTGACCAAAAAAAGTACTTTTATTGGGCCTAAAAAAAAAAAAAAGTATCTGGGACATAAAAAAAGAAAGCAAAATTTAAAAAAAAGAAACCCAATTTCTGTGAATTTTTATTAAAAATATAAAACTAGTCTGCAAAGGTTTGGGTTCACTTACTTTCGACAACAATTTGCGTCTTTACTGTGTGACACGGTTTACAAATCCAACAACTAATTCGCACCAAAGAGAAAGCAAAGTTCGGTGTTTTCTCACATTGAACTCAATGGAGAGTTGACTTTTTTTTTCCTGGGTAGAAAAAAAAAAATCAATCAAATAAAAATTCCGAATCTGTGAGTTGGAAGTCATGAATGTTTCAAAGCCGAGCGAGTGAGCGGCGTTTCTCCGAAGGGACGGAGAAAGCTCTTACGCCTCAAATAGCTTCTCATAAAAACTTCACGACTTGTTTATGCCAGCAGGAGCTCAAGTGTTGTCACTGGTGCAGCAATTAGGAGGGCGGGACTGCGCGAAGGGGTTTGCGTTTTCAGCCTCGGCTTGATATTTGTCTTCGCCCGAGTCAAAAAAAAACAAATTTCCATCTTTTCTTTGTCGGCAAAGTGGCGGCATGTAGATTCTGTCGAGGCAGGGGAGGGTGGGGGAAAAAAAAAAAAAAAACACGGCCTGTGGCGTCTTTAATGAAAGACGCGCATATATTAGCGCATCTTTGCATGACAACAGATGCGCTAAAAATACACCCTCTGTGCACCCCAGCTGAGACCTGCAAAGTGTCATTGTCAAGATATTCTCTGTTCTCCTGCATGTCTTATTAAAGGCGTGTAGGTAAACAGCCAAAGAAAACGAGTTTTCTCCACTGGCCGGCAGATGTGTCCGTCAAATGCCAGCTTCCTCTTCAGACCGTGCCTCCACCATTCACGTTACCGCTTTCAAAGGACTAACAATGAGACTGCAGTTTACTGATATTACCTAACGGGTGAAATAGTTTTTGTATTATTGTAACTACTGTATTTTGCAAACAGACGAATAAGGCACAAACTATGGAAGAAGACGTCAGATCTAGCATTAAACAACGCTTCCGTTTGAAATTGTAATGTTCGTCATGACCAAATTTGCTTTGTACCGTCTCTGAGAGTGCTTGTCGCTGTTTGCAACACTAAACTGTAGAAGAAGATGTCAGACGATATGTAATGGCTTATGATGTTGTCACGGTTTGAAGATATAACCGTTTAAAATTGTAATTATCATTACTGCCACATGGAGCAAACAGACAAAGACAAACCTGAAGGACAAGAACAAGAATAAGAAAACAAAAAAATAATAATAAGAAGGAGACGTTAATGTCGTTTCTGCCAATGGACAAATAAAGAGAAATAAATACAAGAAGAACAGACCTACGGTTTAGCGATGTTATTGTTTTAGAAGAAAAAGAAGACGATGACGACAATATGCTACTGACCTCTGGTGCGATTTCAAATCGTAATCATCATTTCTGCCGTATTTAGCGTTTCTGGGAGTAAGCGTTTTTCCATCTTCTCATATCTGGTGTGTATTGCAGCAGCAAACAGAAAGAAGAAGAAAAACCGGAACCGCAACAAATAAAAACTACTTTTGTTGCACTTTCCCATAAAAAAAAGATGTAAGCTGCTGTTATAAACGATTAAGTATTCATTCCGATACAGTACAGTATATCCATGCTGTGCCACAACTCTTCCAGACAGCATTCATCTGCTCAATACAACAATTCCCCATTGTCGAACGACAAAATGTAACATCTGAATTTGCACCGAAATGTAATCTTCTTGGCCCAGCTACCAAACACACCAACAAAAGGAAGGACCACAAAAAAAAAACACAAAAAAAAAGAAATACCCTTATGGTGGTGACAAAATTGGGGCATTATGATCTTAAATGAATACTTTAGCTCTCTTCTATTGGACCTCATCGGGTAATCTTGGGGCACACTAAAGAACGTGTCACGGGGAAACAAACATCTTCTCCCTGATGTTTTCCGACGAGCAGACGGTCATGCGAGCGTCCCGGTGACAAATGAGGGCGCCCTTCAACGACCCCGCCGGTGGCGCGGGATGCTCGCCCCTGCCGCCTCGCACAAATTCGCAGAATAATCAGTACGCCGGAGAGCCGCCGGGAATTAATAAAGTGGCAAATTGACTGTCTCCATTCAGGTCACAGCATGCTTGTTTGTGTGTTTGTGTGTGTGTGTGTGTGTGTGTGTGTGGAAGGAAGACGTCATAGGTTCTAAATCGGTTTGCGTACACCAGCATGCACGCACCGGAGGTGAGGCCTGCCATGTTAGCGAGCGCAGCTAGCTATTTTTCCAATCTGAAATCATGTAAAGTCGGTTCAGTTATTTCATTATCCCTTCCAGCGTCTTTGTTTCTTTGTTACACCAAAAACTTTCACAGGTCATGCATGTTGGATCATCCAAAAACAAATAAATGAATGAGTACCAACTGAAAATGAATCCACTACAACAACGTGACGAACTGTTCAGTCATAATTTAGTTTCACCCGGTTGGTGTTGACTTGGACTTGATCTTAGCTCCTCAAGGTCTTCATCCTGACCTGGTTTAAATGCCTCAAAATCTTGGTCATGACTCGACCTCGACCCATCAAAGTCTTGGCCTCGACTTGCTCTAAACGCCTCAAAGTCTTGGGCCTCTATTTTTGTGACTGACGTAAATCCAGTAACTTAACCAAAATCGCATTAGACCAGCGGTCTACCTTGTGCTAGTATTTAGACGTAGTCTGAGCAGCCATAAATTTAGAGCACCAAATTGTCACTTTGCATGTCTCCATTTCCAAGGACGGTCCCTGTACCGTGCCAGAATGCCCAGCGGGGCACAGACTGGTCTGCCAAATTGGCAAACGTGCACAAAAATCAGGATACGTCGGGATTTGCGCCCTGCCGCCGATGCGCCATCAATAAAAATAGAGCCCTTGGTCTTAACTCGGTCTACAGGCCCATCTTATTTAAAAACTTGATTTTGAACATCCAACCAAAGTGTTAGCTGAAGTCAATAGTAAAATTGCATTTGTTTATCATATCACCACCATGTGTCAACTTTTCAAGCAAGAACCCTATTTATTATGATTTGACATCCAAGTTCACTTTCTGGTCTTATTTTGGAGAACATTTTCTTTTTGGTGGAATAACAAACGACGCACATTTGCTGAAACATTAAACCGTCATGAAAGCGAAGGCTTTTACTTTCCGAAGTGGCAAACACAATGTTAAATAATTCATGAAATTTCGTGCGGGGCTTCTATTTGTGTTTTGTTCCATGTTTCGCCATCCAAGCCTGACTTATTTGGAATTTACCGGCTAAAATAAAGTACATCTGGCGTAGGAAAAAGAAGTGGGATTGCCTTCAGACAGATTTGTGTCTTCTCTTATCTGTGATCATAAAGGCAACAAATCTGTGTGATTTGAGTGGACTTCAAGTCCCTACCACTGAGGAGTCTTTGTAGTGTGATTCAATAGCATAAACGGCAGATGTGAAAAACACAAAACAGCTTGCGTTATTGATGAGGGGAGTGAGGGATTCCCTAAGGATGACAGAATAGGACCAGGTCAAGAACAGCCGCTTTAACCATGTTTTTTCTGGCAAAACTTGACTGATCTTCACGTTAGGTCACCAGTCAGCCTGTCACTCATGTTGTTGTTGTTGTTGTTGTTGTTTCTGTGTTGGAGTTGTGACAATTTACGACTGTTCGAACCTTCCGAGCAGAGTGAGTGGTATTGGAGGAAATACTCAAAAAAGTCTTCATTCAAACAAATGAACAAATACGAAAATACGGTCTGCTCCTCAAATTATTCATCTTGACTCTGTCTCAACCCCTCAAAGTCTTGTACTCGATCGCGGCTCCTTAAAGTTTTGCTCCTAACTCCAAGTTGTGGCATTGAGTTGGTGGGCTGTAGGTAAATTCACCCCGTATGACCATCTGTCGATATTTTCAAAGGCACAATCTGACCCTCACCGACGTTGCACAAGTACACGCCTAACTGTTCCTTCCCTTGTGTTTTTCCAGGTTTGATGGTCCCCCATAGCGACCCGCGTCCATGCCAGCAGAAGTACTGCGGCCTGGGCCGTCGCTGCACTGTCGACCTGCAGACGGGCCAAGGGGAGTGCAACTGCTTGGATCAGTGCAAAGCTCACTACAAGCCCGTGTGTGGCTCGGACGGAAAATTTTACCCCAACCACTGTGAGCTGCATCGCGCTTCCTGCTCGGAAGGGCGCAGGATTACCATCGTTCACGGCGAGGAGTGTTTCTACAAAGGTAGCGGCTTGTGTGACCTTTAGCGAAGGATACTTGGGATTCGGTGGATATCGTATGCAATGATTTATGATGTCGATGAGGAGCCAACGTTCTGGTAGCCTTTCGGACTGGATTATACAGGGATTTTCACTAATTCTGGCAATATAGCAACAGGAGGCCTAAATGTCATTGCTTTTAGTGCTCCCAAATGATGTGATTTTGAAACATAAAACTACTGTATTGTATTGTACAATTTGGAATTTGACCCTAATATTCACGGAGCAAATCGGGTCTAAAGTCACCCAAAAAAAAAACTTCAAACTATCTGAACATACCCGAGGTCTGACAATTCAAATTAGGCAAAATGTTTTTTGCGTATATATGCCTTGTGCAAAACCTTGGCGTGATAGGTTACACCAGTCAACATAATGTGTAAAAATAAATAACACCAAGAAAGTCAACACCATCTCGATCATCACTTGTTATCAAAGTTTGGCTCGGCTGTTTTTTTTTGTTTGTTTTTTTGTTTTTTACACAGTGCTACGAAAAAATTACGTTTGACCCAGGAACTTGACTAGAAGTTGACTTTTCAATGTAGACCACAAACATTACACGCAAAAAGCGACACACTTTGGAGCGAGAATTGATCAGCAGCCAAATGTCGGCTGCTCTGCTCGTCTGTTTGGCATCCTCCCAATTGTCATTACTGTCTAATCTTGGGTGCTGCTGCAAGGACATCCCAATTCTGGCATGGAGATAGAGAAAAGTGCAGACTTGGGGCCTTGCTGACTTATGGACTGGATAAAACGGCAACGCTCCAGTAAAGTTGATGATGTGATTTCACACGCAAGTCAAAGGCTTTTTTATGGCGCTTGCTGAAACAACCCATTACGGGAGGACTCTTGACTGCAGTTAAAGTAGAAAGAGACGAGACATTGCGCATGTAATGTTAGATTAGCACAACGGGAAGTGTCTGGATATCAACCAGCGCTAAATGGACGAAGCAGGTGTCGATCAATCCAAAAGCGACGTGGTACTTGGAGTGAAGGAAATGATAACCTTACACAGGCAAATGTGTCGTATTTGAGCACTGGAGAAAGCAAATTGCTCATTTAAAAAGAAAATGGGAGCCATTTTCAGTCATTCCATTTTTTTTTTTTAAATGCCGTTTTTAGAGTTTTCGTGTTTTACGAGCAGTCATTCAAATTAGTTTATTAGAATAAATAATTATTTAATTAAAATGTACTGCAGAAATGGTAAATAACAGATCAATGTTTAAAAAAAAAAGTTCTTAAAGGTTAAATGCAAATGTATCTAATTTAAAAGTTAAAAAAAAAAAAAACTTAACTGTGTTTAGGTAGTGATTCTTTCTTGCACCAATACACTTGACATGAACTAATCTAGCATTGTACACGTGGTTCAAATTCAGTAGCAATCAGACAAAATATCTCAGGCAAGTTTATCTTTGAAGAACCTTCATAATAGTCAAAATAATGTTAAACTGGGTGCAGTGATCCAAAGCCGTAGACTTTCTGTGATTTTTTGGGGGGAGGGAATTTGCTTCTTTAGCCTTTTGTGTGTGTGTGTGTGTGTGTGTGTGTGTGTGTGTGTGGCAGTACTCTTGATAGAGATTACACCGAATTTTATGTTGCTAAATTGCACTTGACTGTAGAGTTTCAGTCAAAGTTTTCCATGCCTGCAGCGTAAAAATCTTCTTTCCAATCCAAAATGTCCACAGGCGCCTTGAACCAAACATGATTTTGATATCAGGACGTGCTCGTGCTTCCCAGTGCCTCAAACTGCGTCCCATTTACAAAGAAAATATGATAGTGACCAGATGACGAAATCCTCATGTTTTAATCCACAACGAGGCAGATGTGCTTTACCTTCTATAATAGATAACTCGCGGCCGCATTTATTCCCAAAGATAGAAAGCACAAAACAACACGTTATGCATAAAGCAAGACATTTGTACTGCCGTGTTTGTATGGGATTTCCATATTTGCAGTCCCTCTTTTGGCACTTTACATGGCCTGCAATCTAGGTGCAAGAGCTCGTGTTGCTCCTTTTGGTTCTGCAGCGAGACAGTTACACAAGGCCAAAACAGTTGATTTGAGGTGAGGTGCATATTTGTTCAATTGGGTGATTCATGTGAATTCTCCTTTTTTTTTTAGTTTGGGAGACGATTATTATAGTTCATGCACACAGTTAGTGATCTGATGTCAATGTAACTGTTTCTGATGGCTTAATTGAATTGTCTTTTTTTATTCTGGAGAGGACAGCAGACATTTACTTGAGCCAAGATCCTGTATATGTTGTACCGTATTTCCTCAACTAGTGACTGGCGATGTGTAATATACTCAACTGTAGATGGAGCAGGCATTTGTTCGGTGGGAGGCCTTTATTTTGGAACAATAGTATTAAACAGTATTTCAATTTAAGTCACGTTAAACTGAAAAGAGTGGCGAAACACGAGTTTATTTGAGGTAAAGTGAATCTTTGTTCAAATGGACAATTAAGGTGAGTTGTCCGATGTTTTTGCACCATTCTTATCTTGAAACGGAACAAAGGAGGTTTACTTGAGGGGAGGCGTTTATTTTAGTTGTTGCATGTCGCGATTTGCGGCGTGGTAACTTAACTTTAATGTGAGGTGTTTATTTCCTCAACTGTAGACAGGGCTGGCGTCTGTTAAATGGAAAGGCCTTCATGTACCACATTTTGTTTTGCTATTAAACTATTAAGTTATGTCAAGAGACTGGCATTCAGAAAAAAAGAGTGGAGAATAAAAGAGGACGTTATTTGAGGTGAGGCGTCTATTTTTTTTAAATGGATGTGAATGGTGTTATTTTTGTGTGTGTCAATTGTATGATTTTGTGTGAAAACAACTAAAAACCCCGGCTGAATGGTGCATATTTGAATCAAACAGAGCGCATGCTGCACCACCACAACAACAATTATGAAGCGCCGTAATTAGAATCTGGGTACGAAGGTGTTGCTTCAAATTCCCCAGCCTGCGCCACCACCAATACCAAGAACAACAACTTCAACAACAAGAAGCAGAGGCCACTGGAGAGCCTCCGCTATAACGAGGTGTCTGTCTGTCCGTCCCTGTGGAGATTGGGAGGCAGGGGGGGGGGGGACGACGACTTACTCTCCTTTAACGACCCAGTGGCACTTGGTGCTTCAACACATTTCACAACACATTTCAATACAAATTTATATATCAGGGATTGAATAACCCGGCTAAGTCGTAAACTAACTGCCTTGAAACTCCACCGGGACCAAAAAACAACAACCCATGCAAAAAACAACAACCCCACATTTACTGCAGACGGACGCAGTGTTGGGCAATAATAAACTTTGCCAGAAACAACAACAGGAGCGTCTGTAAGTGATTTTCAAGACATTGTTAGATGTGTAATGTAAATATAACATGATAAGTATGAATGAGCCGAATGGGAGTTAGCGTTTTTTAATTTTTGTTTAGCTAAAATGGTCAGCGCTAGCGCGCTAATCCTAATCGCGATTGCTAACCATTAGCATTTATCATTTTGCCGTCTCATATTCTGTATACCAAATGTACACCATACACTCGGTACCAACATCCATCTATCCATTTTCCGTAGCGCTGATCCTCACACGGGGCGCGGGTGTGCTGGAGCCTATTCCAGCTGCTTCTTTAGCCTTTTTGTGTGTGTGTGGCAGTACTCTTGATAGAGATTACACCAAATTTGATGTTGCTAAATTGCTCTTGACTGTAGAGTTTCAGTCAAAGTTTTCCATCCCTGCAGCGTAAAAATCTTCTTTCCAATCCAAAATGTCCACAGGCGCCTTGAACCAAACATGGGTTTTCATATCAGGACGTGCTCGTGCATCCCAGTGCCTCAAACTGCGTCCCATTTACAAGAAAATATGATAGTGACCAGATGAATAAATCCTCATGTTTTAATCCACAACGAGGCAGATGTGCTTTGCCTTTATAATAGATAACTCGCGGCCGCATTTATTCCCAAAGATAGAAAGCACAAAACAACACGTTATGCATAAAGCAAGACATTTGTACTGCGGCGCTTGTATGGGATTTCCATATTTGCAGTCCCTTTCTGGCACTTTTCATGGCCTGCAATCTAAAAGACATACATAAATACATAAGGAGAGGCATTAACATACTACATGAGAATGGAATCACAGATGGAACATTATGTTGAAAGGACGGAGGAGTTTAGCATTTCATTTTTTTTATGCAAAAAAATAAATAAAAGGTGCAAGAGCTAATGTTGCTCCTTTTGGTTTTGCAGCTAGACAGTTACACAAGGCCGAAACAGTTGATTTGAGGTGAGGCGTTTATTTTAGTTGCTGCATGTAGCGATTTTCAGCGTGATAACTTAACTTTACTGTGAGGCGTTTATTTACTCAACTGTAGACCACAAGTATACCATGCACTCAGTACCAACATCCATCTATCCATTTTCCTCACACGGGGCGCGGGTGTGCTGGAGCCTCTTCCAGCTGTTTTCAGGCGAGCGGTGGGGTACACCCTGAACTGGTCGCCAGCCAATCGCAGCAGTACCAATTTATGCAGTTTAAGGCCTGAAGTCTATTAATCATAAATGAGAATAAAATGCATGTTAGTCGTAAAAAAAAATATATATATATATATTTGTTTTCAACTATTACAAAAAAATGAGATTTTTAAAAGATACACATTTTAAATATGAAATTAAATTTTTTACAGGTTACTGCCCACGATTTACTTTTAATCTTGAAAAACTAGACAGCACATTGACTAATATGAATCATATATCGTATAAATGAGTGAAAAATTATACACTTTAGTCCCAGTGCTCATCTGTCAATGTGCCTATAAAGACTGCGTATTCATGTTTACTTTTATTTTGTGAGCCCTTCGACTTTGTTTCGTTTTGCTTGAATGAATATTTCATGCGAGGTGCATTGATTCGGCATGCCTTTGAGATGCACTCGCTCGCAAAAGAAAACACATATACCATTCGGAATCATTTACGCTTTACATTTCGATCTGACAAGCCTGTAATCGTATTTGCTTTTAGTCTGAGGCATGTTAGATGATGAGTGCGTGTGTGCGTGTGTGTGTGTGTGTGTGTGTGTGTGATCAATAGGCTTATTTATAGCACACTGGGCTTCAGACCTGACCGTATCGATTTGCATGTTCATTACGGGTACGGAATGGGCCCATTATTCCTCGCGCCGAGCCCAAATAATCATATGACAAATTGGCCGATTAAGCGTCTTGGATGTTTGTTCCCTCCCTGAAGCACCGAGTGAGACGTTCATGACGCCGATGCACTGAATTCATTGACATTCATGAGAGAAGATTCCTGCATAGGATTAACATGGACATAAGGTTTTCATTGATTGTTCAGGAAATGTTTGAGTCACATTTTTAACAGTACTGTCATACAAGTGTCAAACTTGAGTTAACCATTTTTGTATGTTTTTTTCCCCCCCTTAGGAAGTAATGGAAATAGAACTGAAAGCAGTTTCACGGTCATAAAACCTTCATTAAAGACTAAATAAAGTGAATTCAGAGATTTGTTTCTAGATACATTTACATTTTGTACTCTTTCTGAATCACCCTACAGTGCAAAATGTCATATTTTCTTCCTGAATATTTTAGCAGGCGGTAAGTATGTATTCGTTGTGCTAGCGAGAGGAGCTCGGAGGAGGAGCTGCACGCACTCTCTGCCGACGTGCCTCACTTCTTATTATTCCAGAGTTAATGATTCAGAGTCATTCCCTCAGATGGCTTTTCTGGATAAGTAGGAGTGCTGTGATTGCAGCTGGTAGGGCGTCTCAGAGTCTCCAAAAGTCTCCAGTGACACAGCAGAAAACGTTGCAAGATTTGTCACCAGTCACACCAAAATCCTGATAAATATCTGATATTCTAGTTTTGCTGCTTTTGGCTTTGCATCACAAGGCACGGCCGGCGGATTTAATGTCAGTATGTATTCAATGTGCTAGCAATAAAAGGTAAGAGGAGGTGCGCATATTTCTGGCTGTGTTATTTCTCTTTGCTACCACACACTTGAGGTGGAGGATGAGAGCTTTGACTGGGTCACTGCGCCGTGGGCTGATTCTTATATCAAATCTACGAATAAATCCACTCGACACTTTTTTTTTTCCTTTTTTTCCCCTATAAATTTCTTATAATTATCATTCGGACATATTAAAAGCTTCCCACATATCATAGCATGAGTTCAATCTCCACGGAGACCAAGCCGAAAGTCCAAGATGCTTTCATGATTGGTCTACTAGCATTGATAAATAAACTATTGTTTAGTCTGTGATTTATGTAGGGTTGAACATTTAAAAAAAACAAAAACTTTTTGTCATATGTTAAAACTGTCTATACTGTCCTGACAGTGGAATATTATTAAAATTATGTTTAGAAAAATCATTCATCATTTAAAAATTATTTTTAATTATTATCTAACAACTGGGTATGATGCGACAGCAATAACCAATGAGACAGGAGGCATGACCAAATAGCCTGTCAATCTTTTGCTCACATGCGCTGGTGTGGTCACGAGCCTCGCTTGGACACACCAGCCTCGTACAAAAGGTCACTGTTGTAGTTTCTTGGCCGGATTATTTAAATCTGACGAGCAACAAAAGTTAAAAGAAGGAATTGACAGTGCTCTACTTCAAGTCAAGTGTAAACAGTGTCATATACAGTACGCGGCTGTATATTGCTGGGCTTGGAAAACCACCGACGCTG
This sequence comes from Phycodurus eques, assembly GCF_024500275.1. Lineage (NCBI taxonomy): Eukaryota > Metazoa > Chordata > Actinopteri > Syngnathiformes > Syngnathidae > Phycodurus > Phycodurus eques. The sequence continues at coordinate 25,359,635 of NC_084533.1, forward strand.
ATGTACGAACGAACAGTGACGTCACCGTTCTCACCGGCTTGTCGGTTAAGTTGATCACCTCTTATATTTTCAACTGCTTGTACATTCCAAAAATACATCAAACTGGGAATATTTTGTTTTTGGCACACGCGTGCGTTAGTGAGTTTAGGGGCTTTCTTTGGGCAGAGACGTAGTTCATCCATAGCTATCATGTCAACATCATCAAATGATCAAATAGAGTGTGACTTGCACAAAACGCTACATCAAGCCGTCATCTTCTTTTCGGATATTTTGTTTAACAGTGTGCTCATAAAAGATACACAACAACGTATGACTCACTCTCACAAGGCAACAGCATCGATTGCACTGATGACAACACTGGAAGTGGAAAAGAATGGATGGATGGAAAGACAGATGGATAGATAGCGGATAGCTAGCAAGATGGATAGATACGCAATTGGATAGATGGTGTATCCAGGTCAACAGGATGGTAAAATATTGGGAGTCCAGAAGGTGCATTGATGAATGGTTGGAAATCGAAATGTTTGCTGATGTATGGAGTCATCTGCCGTATTGGCAGCCAGCTCGGTTACGATGCCCTCCCATTTGGCAGCGGGAGGACAACAAAGTCATTTATCTGCAAGCTTGCACCCCAGGAAGGCAGCAAGTTGAGACCCTAAGGACTTGGAACAAAGCAACCCTAAAATGAATGCAATGACCTATATTTCCATCATTAAAATACAAATTACAGATCTATTGCATCAAAACAAAATGGGAAAATGACTTTTCAATTCATGTCTGGCAAAAACATCAGAACAGTAATTAAGCTTATGGTGATGAATTTTGGTCTCAACTGTAGCCACACCAAACCCCAGTTAATGTAATATTTTCTAGTTTAGCAGCTTTGAGTTTATTTTATTTATCTATCTGAACCCTTATGTTGTGTTCTTGTCAAATTTGACCGATTTCAAAGTATTATCTCTGAAAATTGTTATTAATTTGTTCATTTTTTGTCGTTTTTACATGACTGTCTCCAAAGACGATGTTCACGCAGATTAAATTGTCAAAAATGACGGGGGAGATGGTGAGACAACAATTAGTTTAAAAGCTGAGCTCATGTACGTCTTCATATGTCAGATGTATATATGTAAATGTTAAATATATACAGTATGTAAATATAAATCTTACATCTAAATGTTTTGTATATGACTGCAAGATAACACCAGAAACAGTTGTTAGAATTGTCCCCTGTCACTTTAAAAAAAAAAAAAATGTTTGAAAAAAAGAGTCGCTACTATTCACCCTATTTTAGGAACTATTACCATATTGCTCACCAAACCACCACAGCGGAGGTGATACAGAATATGAAAGGCACGGCTGCCGAGATGGTGACACTTCCTGTTCGCATCACCTCTTTGTCAAGCCGACGGCTTTAGGAGGCGATCGATGAAGGCTGAGGAGGACGCCACATGCGGTTCAGTGGATCTATAGGATTACATCACTTTACGCTCGGATGCATGGTGATGATGATGCTATGAGAGCGTGCGTATTTGTGTGCGTGCGTGTGTGTATGTTCACCTGCTGCTGACCTCAGAGAGGATTACCAGTCCGCCTCAAGAGACTTTGTGATAATCAATGCGTTTGCCAGGTCTTCTCCTGCAGCCACCGAGTGTGTGTGTGCATGCGTACGTGCAAAGATGTGTGTGTGTGTGTGTGTGTGTGCGTAAAAAGCCAAGAGCGATGTTTCGATTGCCTGGTTTCAAAATACTGCCAAAAACATAACAGTGTTATTAATGAAGCATTTTCGACACCAAAACGCACCAAACAGGCACGTGTACAGACATTTCTGGGGGCAGGTGCTCAAGCCCATTTAAAAAAAAAAAAAAAAAGGACAACCGTTGCCAAAATTATTCATACATTTAAAAAAAAAAAACAACAGTAGTATATGTTTAACTTGTGTTTTTATTTCTAACACAATCAACAGTCAATATTACAACTATTAGCAAAAGAGGTGACTATTAACAAACATCAGGCTATTATTTTATACAAAAATGAGACCAAAATACAGTAAATATTTTCTCTTTTTTTTAAATTCCACTGTTAGTAAACATATAACTTGTACAACTAGGTTGAAAAAACTAATTTAGATAGGGGAAGTAAAAACAAACAACTGTGATAATGTGGTTGCAGAAGTGCACACACCCTTTTATACATGGTGACACAATTAAGCAATCACAGTCAAACTAAAATGGGGGTCAGCACACACCTGCCACCATTTAAAGCGCTTCTAATTAATCCCAAATAAATTCAGAAGGGAGCATATGTACAATTTTCCCAACGACTCAAATAAATCCCCCTCATATATCAAAACACTTTGGGTGGAATTGATGACAGAGTTTTCAGCTGCACTGTATAAAATAGTGGGTGAATCGCATAGCATTCATCGAAGTCCCTCGCTGGTCCCGCGCAGCGGCGAACCTTATTAAGTCTTTAAATCAAGTGGCGACCGTGCGACATTCCATCCCAGGAACGATTCCTTCCGCCGCTGAGAAGCTAACGAACACCACGCCGGTGTTTTTGTTTCAATCGCTTCGAGTGCCAATAAAGTTTATTTATAGTAATCAACGCGCGGCTACTTTGAAGGAGGTCTGAGCGCCGTTACGAGGCAGCGCATTAAAAGCTAGAGTGAAAGATGCTGCTCGGGCCTTTGTGGAAGTTAAGACAAGTGACTAACAGTCGTCAAGCGGTCAATTTGACGACGCTGTTACTCACCACTAACGCTACCGACAGAAGCGGGTAGATACGAATTACTGCGCATTAACAGTCGTCTTCATTTCCTCATATTGCCGGTGCTTTGACTGTATTTTGACAGATCTCTCAAGACCCACAGAATTTTTTTTTTTACTTTCACCAGGCAAAAAAGTGATTTTCTTGCGTGTTCCCTTCTTTAGTCATCAGCAAGGAACATATATTGGCTTCACCAAAAACACTGGTTTCTGACCAGTTAAGAAAATGAATTAAATGACGTTTGCCGTTTTTTTTTTTTTTTTTTTATTAAGGCAAAATGTCATACACCAAGAAAAAAAACATTTCAAAGTTTTTCCCCCCTAAGTATTTCCTTTTTCAAATAAAATCATCTTTATTCAAGAAAAACTCAATTAAATATTACGAAAATAAAGTTTCAATGAATGTGTGCCTTGGCTGCCTAAACGGACTGACGTAAAATCGAAAATATTAATTTGTTAGTTGTGTGAAATGACATCTTGAAGCAACAGAGACCAATTGGAGAGCCACTAGTTTGTTCGAGTCCAGTGATTCCCAAAGTGTAGTACGCCCTTCTAGTGGAACGCCGGCTCCCTCTAGTGGTACGCAAACGAATCACTTCCCAGTTCAGTTGTATTTAACTTTAAGGTTCATTACAAACTGAATGCCTTTTGATTTTAAGAACCATTTTGTCGCGTACAGATTTTATTTGACTTTTATGTGCATTACATTTGAATAGAATCTTTTTGAAATAGTTTATTTCCTATATTTAAGCATGATTTTAATGTCGACACTGTGCAAAATGTTACAGTTGATTACAATAATACATTCTATTTTTTTCTGCCTTCAATGTGCATGTTTTGGCAGGCAGATAAATGCTTTGATCCATCAATAAACCTGGAAAAACGACATTCAGCATCTTGATTGGATTAAAGCGCCTGTCAACTCATCTACAGCGCGCATTGAGGACACAACTTTTACTTTTTAGAAAAAAAAAAACGTCTATTTCGCTTTTGATGGACTACGCTGCTGTATTTTAATGTTGGTCATGACAGAACTTGGAGAGTATTTTTTTTTTTTTTTTTTTAGGTGGCACTTGGTGTAAAGATTTTGAAAAACCACTGTTCTAGTCAACTAGTTTGCTGTCCAGTGAATTCAATGTGCCCTCAGCAATGGGAAGTTGAGCTCCATCCACATCCGACGGCAATGTTGTCGCGGTCTTAAAAAGGTGACACGCTTGAGCTTTTTTAGCGTACTGTAAACGTGCGGCGTCACCCATTGCGTTACGGCTGAGTTCGTGTGTCGCGGCCCACGTTCGCCCTTCGAGATTGCCGTCGGTGACCTGTGCTCCGGGCCGGTCCGGTTGTCACGGTGCTGATGGATGACGGGAGCAGCGGCGGCCTAGGCCACGGGCGGCTGGGCGACTCCAGTTTCACTTTCCGCTGCTGAGCCGCCAATTTTTCGTGACAGAAATAAAAGAGCAATGAGGGATTTTAATAGTAGAGCGTCCTTGGTTTACGACCTTGTGCATTATGCTGGCGATGCCACACGTCGCAAAAAAGGACATCGACTGCCTTGTAATAGATTTTCTTTAGCAAGAAAAATAATGTGAAAATCGGGAATGAGGTTATTTCTTTCAGTAAAAAAAAACCAACCTATTCTTCAATATTTTTTTCTGTTTTTCTTACTTTTTCTTTCTAAAAAAGTTGCATTATTTTTTCACAAAATCACAGACATAATAGAAAAAAAGTCGTAATATTACAAGCGTGAAGTCATATATTTTTCAAGTAAGAAATAAAGCTACAGTGCCGTGAAAAAGTATTGGCCCCTTTCTAAAATTCTTATATTTTTGTATAGTTTCCCCAATTTAATGTTTAAGATCATCAAACAAAAGTAAATATCAGCCATCCTTAGCAGCAACAACTGCAATCAAGCATTTTCTATACCTGGAGGTGAGTCTTTCACATCGCTGTGGAGATATTTTGGCCCACTCTTACTTCCAGAATTGTTTGAATTAAGGGATTTCAAGCATGAACGGCCTTTTTAAGGTCACGCTACTGCATTTCTATTGGATTCGAGTCTGGACTTTGACAAGGCCACTGCAACCTTCATTTTGAATTTATTTTTTGAAGTTGTCTTGCTGGTGTGTTTTGGATCATTATCCTGCTGCAAAACCCAAGTGCGCTTCAGCACAGATCAGAAACTGATGGCTGAATATTGTCCTTCAGAATTTTCTGTTAAAGAGCAGAATTCATGGTTCCATCAATCATGTTGAGTTGTCCAGGTCCTGAAGGAGCTAAGCAGCCCAGGGCGATCACACTACCACCGCCATGTTTAACTGCTGATACGATGTTCTTTTTCTGAAATGCTATGCTACATTTACGCCAGATGTAACGAGTCACACACCTTCCAAAAAGATAATCTTTCATCTCGTCAGTCCATATAAAATTCTCCCAAAAGGCTTGGTAATCATTTTTTTTTTTTTTTGCAAAGGTAAGACAAGCCTTTGTGTTGTTTTTGGTCAGCAGTGGTTTATGCCTTGGAACTCTGCCACGGATGTCATTTTTGCCCAATCTCTTCCTTATTGTTGTGTAATGAACACTGACCTTAACTGAGGCAAGGGAGGCCTGCAGTTGTCTTGAGTTCCTTTGTGGCCTCTTGGATGAGTCATTGCTGTTCTCCACGGGTAATGTTTGTAGGCTGGCCATTGAAGGTTCACCACTGTTCCATGTTTTCTCCATGTGGGGATAATGACTCTCCCTGTGGTTCCCTGGAATCCCGGGGCTTTAAAAATGGCTTTTGTAACCCTTTCCAGACTAATAAATGGGAATTACTTCTTGACAGTTCTGGGATTTCTTTGGATCGTGTCATTTTGATGCAGCTTTTTTACATATTTTGTCTGACCTGAATTTGTCAGGACAGATTCTGTTTAAATGTTTTTTTATTTTTTATTTTATTGAACAGGTCTGGAGGTAATCAGGCTCGGGTGTGATCACTGAAAATTAACCAAAAATTGTGATTAGCCACAGTTTTTGGTCTCAATAGTATGACCCTTTTCTCTAAAAAAAAAAAGTCTCTTTTTTCTAAAAAATAAAAGTAAAAAATACAATTTTGTTTTACATTAGTAAGATTACAACTTACCCCTGTGTAAGGTTTACGTCATTCTCGTAGTGTAATTATTTTATGTTCAATGTGTGCCGAATAATACGTGCGCTGCATGTTTTCATGACACAATGCGGCAAATGGACGAGACACGAAACTCCTGTAGGGACGAAGCGTGTTCCCTGTGGAATTCCACCCGGGACGGTCGATGTTTGTCACCAACAGGGTCACCATGACGACTCGTTGCAGACATTCTGCTGTAAGAAAGAACAAGACTGTATAATAACGTTTCACGTGCAAATAAATGTGCTATTACACGAAAGAGCTCCGGTGGGAGTCGTACAGCGGACGCGTGTTCAGAACCTTTACCTGCTTTTGTCTGTATGTATCACTAGAATTTCCCATTTCAAGCTATCTCATTTTGGTCTGGGAGATCAAATATGAAGTCATTTATCTTGCAGATACGGCTGCTTTTCGACAAAGCATACGATTTACGGCTTGGTCTCATTTCAAGCTCCCATGAACAGCTTTTGGAAAAAAAACATCTACATCACTATCAGACATTGATGTTTTGTTTCCGTGCCCTCAATGAATCAGGTAATATTATAATTTTTTATTGAATGATACACATCACAGGTGATTTTTCTTTTTTTCCCGTTTTGCTTCTGTTCCCTGAATAATTCACCTATGCATATTTAATTGAAATGACAGTGGATGCGTTGTAGTCTGGGTGATTCCACACCAGTCCTGTAAATGGCGCTGATGCATGTTACATAATGGATAACAACTGCCAAACGTAGCTTAAAAAGGTTTAGTTCATGTTTACATAGATCATATTTGTATTGATCAATAATATACATGTATTTAACTTTGGTCCGAAGACACCAGCCATAAAGAAAAGAAAAATCTTCGCAAGTTCAGCTTCAAACGATCTTGTAATCAAACCGTAGTTATGCTCGTTAGCGTAGCACACACTCATCGGCTAACCTGATTCTCCGGTTTGGTTACGTGACGTTCAACATCTAGCCGATTGGGGAGTTTGCCCCCAAAAGTCACAATCTTGCGAGAATGCATTTGTAATTTTGCAAGAAATCTTTTGATTTCAAGCCACGCAAAAGTATTTTTTCCAAGAAGTAGCCAAAAAGTTGTCATTTTGCAAAAATAGTTAGCTTTTTGGGAAGACCGTTGTAATTTTCTTACGAGAACAGTTTTATGTTCTGAGAAAAAGTATGAAAACTGTATGAAAAGTTTTTTCAGAAAATTTTGACGTAAAAGTTTTTTTTTAATCTTCTTTGAATGAAGTCGGTAGTATTTTGTTTAAGATAAAAAGTTTATTTGTTATGAAAAGTGGAAAATAATGTGAATGAAGATTTTCTTTGAATATGACAAGAATGACAAGGTATTTCTTCAAAAGAAAGAAAAGGAGTTTTCCCCCAGGAAAAATGAGAAAAGAAATTTAAGATGAAAAATCAATATTTTAAGGGGAAAAAAAATCTTAATTTTAGGAACTTTGTTATATTTCTTTAAGAAATGTATTTTCGTAAGTAAAAATATTTTTTTTTTTTTAGAAAAAAGTTGATTGTAAAGACAAGTCATTATTTTCCAGTAATTGTTTTTAAATAAGAAAAAAGATGCAATGTTACATGAAAATAATCCGATTTTGTCAAGAAAATAGTCGTAATTTTTTAAGAAACATTCATCTCACAAAAAGTCACATTTTTTCGAGAGAAAAGGCAGACATCCCACAAGATTACGCATTTTTTAGAAAAAAGTTGCAATGTCAACAAATTCTTGAGACAAAGCATATATTTTTTTCCCAATTATGCTAAATCAAATTGATTGAAAAATCTACAGCGGAACCTCGGTTCACCAACTTAATTCGTTCTGTGACACTCGTTTGCAAACGGTGATAAGGTGAAAAGAATGGAAATGCAAGAAGTCCATTCTAACCCCAAAACAAAGTCAGAATTACCTTATTTTTATAGGTTGTATCATCAAAAAATACATTTGGTAAGACATAGAAATACAGTCAGTGAATACTTTTTTTATGAAGACTAACACGGCGTGTATGCTAGCAAATCACTGCGCGACATCTTAGACTTTTCGCACACAGTACTGTTTGCGCTCACCGTGGATAACGCGAGCCCAAAATGGCCGCCACATTCCACGATGTAACGAGGCTTTTGCGTGCACTGTTAGCATGCAAATAAACACATCAACATCACGCCGGATGAAATATTTCACCATGTCTGCATTCACAGTACCAGAAATCCTCGTAATTGCGGCTACTGTACTTCAGAGCGTGCGCGTGCGTGTCTGTGTGTGCGCCGCACCGTGATGGCCGTGACCTTCACGTCCCCGATGGTCCGCCGACAGCCATTTATCTTTTATTCATTGTGCCATTTGCGAAGCACGCTGCCCGTCTGCCGCCGACGCTTGTCAAAAGAGTCCAAACAGTCGCGTCACGGGCAACCCAACACGAGATGCTGTTTTTTTTTTTTTTGTTTGGTTTGTTTTTTTAAACACCTTTCCCTGCCCAAACCTCAAAAACACACCGTGACGACATATCGTACTGTACCTGCACTGATCATTTCAAGACGACACCATCCCATAAGTAAAATGTGACCATATGAATTTCAATATTAAAGATGGAACTGTCTACCTGAACAAAAACTAAGGAAAACTGCAATTGTCAAAAGGATACAACACCCTTTTGCATATTTACAACTTAAAAAAAAAACAAAAATCTTTAAGATCCAAGCCAAATTCTTTGGTCTCGTAAAATGACTTGTATTTTTTTTTTTAAATATACAATATTCTCCCCAAAATATGACTTTATGCTTGTAAGATAATTTTTTTTTTTCCTAAAAGTTACAACTTTTTTCCTGGAAGAAATACTTTATTCTCGTAGGATTACAATTTATGTTTTAAAATTACAACATTTTTCACACCCAAAAAATCTGGCTATTCTTATGCCATTCCAAGTTTTTTTTTCTAAATTATGACTTTTTTCTCGAATCTGATTTAATTTTTGTAAAATGATATTTTTTGTCCTCTAATATATATATATGGGGCTGCAACTTAAAAAATAAAAGTTTGAAAGAATTCTCCAAAAAATAACTATTCTTGGCAGATTGGATTTTTCCTACATTACATTTTTTTCCCCAAGCAACGTAACATTTTTCTCCTTAGATTACAACCTTTTTCTGAGAACCTTCGACTTTTTATTTTCCTTGTAAAAGCTCTCAATCAATCAAAAAAAATCTCGACCACAGTTCACCCGTGGAGGTTAAAAAAGGTAACTAACCTATTTTGACAAAGTAAGGAGTAGAAAGTACAGATATTTATTTTCTAATGTTGGGAGTAAAAGTGAAAAGTCGTCTGAAAAATAAACACTCAAACACCTGAAAAATCTACTTAGGTACAGTAATAATTTGTACTTCATACTTCCCATCACTGCAAATGAATCCCGGATGATAAATCAGTCATTGGCCAACTGGTTACCTTCAACGTTTTACATGACAAAAGCACTGAGTGAAGATGTAGACTGCTAGATTAGCTTCTCACGCGAGCTGTGGCGTTTTAAATGACTTCAGTGGTTGAGATTATTTAGCGTCATTTAGGACTCCTCTTGCATGTTTCAAGAGTATTGTATTGTTTTCAACATTATACTGGTGAAGTGGACCGCTTCAGCTTTCAGCAGTTGCGTTTAACCGTCATCGCCTTTGCTCCTTCCAGGTGACAGCTGCAGACTGAGCGACTACCGGCGCCTCAAGGCCAAGATGTTGGAGGCGCACGACAAAAGACACGCAGTGACGAAGGCGTCGCGTGGGGCCCATGAGTACAACATGGCCGCCAGGAAGCAGCTGGTGAACGCCATGTTCAGAGGTTTCGATGCGGACGGCAATGGGCAAATATCAATGGACGAACTTTCACAGGTAATTGGAAAGCAATTCATTTTGAGTTAAAGCTGCTCTTCGGAAATTCAACCAATCCCCAACCGAATTTTAATCCGATACCATTAGCCTAATAGCGTAGTTGCCCAAGTCATATTTTAACACAACAAATTTAACAATTGCCTCGATTCAACGGATTACAGATTACCATATTATGGATGACTGTGAATCTACACATAAAGAATAAGCAACAACATTTTTAGCAAGCACATTAGTATTTTTATTGATATTGTGACAATAGGTTAAAAATGGCCTGGGCAATTATGCTATTAGGGTAATGATACAGAATTTGAAAATTGATTGTTTTCAAAGAAAAAAGTTACAATTACGGGAATAATATTGAATTAAAGTTTAATTAAGAAAGTCGTAATACTATGAGAATAATACAATTTCTTCTTCTTTTTTTTAAGTCAGAATGTTTGGGGCAATTATAGCTGGAATCTTCCGAGAATAAAGCAGTATTTCCTAGGCGAAGAAAAACTTTTATATTACAATACATGGTGTATTCTTAAAAAAAAAGTTTTTCACAAAAAAAGTCAAAATTTTAAAGATTTTGTTAATCTTACTTTATTTTTTAAGGGAAAAAGTCCTAATTTTTGAGATTTTTTTGTTGTTGTTGTAATTTTCCGAGCGTAGCGTTTCTCGAGACCCTTTTTCATGTATTCGAGCTGGAGTTTAAAGTGCCTTAATAACTGTCTGCCAACTTGGACATCTCATCATAATATTAACATATTTTACATGTTTTTGCATACACACACTGCACCGTGTGACAGCATGCGAGGAGTGAACGCTTGTTAAGGTAAACGGCAAAAGAAGATGCGAAAGTGGAGGGTGTAATTCCTCGACATGACCTTAAAGATGACCTTCACAAGCCTGCTTGATGCATTGTGATGTTGATTTGGTATGATGCCAGTTAGCCACATAGTTACAATGTTGGTCAGTTACAGTAGCTATGACGTACAATGTCGGTTATTTTGAGTCTCAGTTACGCTTTCTGTTAGTTGTGATTTCGGTTAGCTTACGATGTCGGTCAGTTAAAATGTTAGTTATTTACAATCTGTTAGTCTCGATATTGCCTCGTTATGATGTTGGTTCGCAGCTATGTAAGTTAGGTATGATGTCGGTTGGCTACAATGTTGGTCAGTTATAAATACAGTTATTCACAATCTCGCTTAGTTATGATGGTGGTTAGTTATGATGTCGGTCAGTCAGAATGTCATTAGTTTTGATATTGGTTTGCTCTGATGCCTGTTAGCTGCAATGTCAGCTAAATACGGTGTCGGCAAGCAACAATGTTGTCTGCTGGAAGGTTAGTTAGTTGCAATGTCGGTTGGTTCTAATGATTTTGGTCAGTTACAATGTTGGTTAGTTTCGATGTCGGTTTGCTACAACGTTGTTTATTTACAATATTTGTCACTGTACAATGCAATTCAGCTATGATGTTGGTTAGCCTCGGTGTCTGTTAGTTAGTGTCCTAATATAAATTGAGAAGTTTTTCTTGGGCAATGCCAGATGTCAAAACGATAGAACGTTTAACAAATATATATGCTTTTAATGATTTATTAGTCCAATCATAAAGCTATTATGAACACAATCTCATGGGGAAACCCAGCATTCCACATGAAACCAAGCTGCCGTCTTAACACTCTCTCTCTCTCTCTCTCTCTCTCTCTCTCTCTCTCTCTCTCTCTCTCTCTCTCTCTCTCGCTCTCTCTCTCACACACACACACACACACACACACACACACACACACACACACACTCTCACTCTCACTCTCTCTCTCAAGGTGAACAAGCGCCAGGGTCTGTTCAAGGACTCTGGCAAGTGCACGTTGTTGGATCTGTTAAAGTACAACGACGTCGACGATGACAAACGCCTGACCAGGGAAGAATTCTACACTGCCTTCGGTAGGCTGACCGTCTTTCCGTGGCTACCATGACATAATCATAAACATTGGGAATAAGATGCTGACGGGTATACCAGTAGTGCCATTGAGTTAAATTAATGTCTGTTTGTTATGATGTTGATGCACTGCATCAAAAACCGACATCAATATCACCACATGGGCTCAGGAACCCTTCAGAAAACCAACATCAGTAAATACAGTTCGGCGCTACATCCGTAAGTGCAACCTGAAACTCTACTATGCAAAGCAAAAGCCATTTATCAACAACACCCAGAAACACTTCGGGCTTCTCTGGGCTCGAGCTAATCTAAAATGGACTGATGCAAAGTGGAAAAGTGTTATGTGGTCCGACGAGTCCACATTTGAAATTGTTTTTGGAAATTGTGGACGTCGTGTCCTCCGGGCCGAAGAGGAAAAGAACCATCCGGACAGTTATGGACGCAAAGTTCAAAAGCCAGCATCTGTGATGGTATGGGGATGTGTTAGTGCCAATGGTATGGGTAACTTACACATCTGTGAAGGCACCATTAATGCTGAAAGCTACATACAGGTTTTGGAGAAACATATGCTGCCATCCAAGCAACGTCTTTTTCATGGACGCCCCTGCTTATCTCAGCAAGACAATGCCAAACCACATTCTGCACGTGTTACAACAGCGTGGCTTCGTAGTAAAAGAGTGCGGGTACTAGACTGGCCTGCTTGTAGTCCAGACCTGCCTCCCATTGAAAATGTGTGGCTCATTATGAAGCGTAAAATACGACAACGGAGACCCCGGACTGTTGAACAGCTAAAGCTGTACATCAAGCAAGAATGGGAAAGAAATCCACCTACAAAGTTTCAATAATTAGTGTCCTCAGTTCCCAAATGTTTATTGAATGTTGTTAAAAGAAAAGGTGATGTAACACAGTGGTAAACATGACCCTGTCCCAGCTTTTTTGGAACGTGTTGCAGCCATAAAATTTGAAGTTAATGATTATTGGCTAAAAACAATAAAGTTGATCAGTTTGAACATTAAATATCTTGTCTTTGTAGTGTATTCAATTAAATATAGGTTGAACATGATTTGCAAATCATTGTGTTCTGTTTTTATTTCTGTTTAACACAACCTCCCAACTTCATTGGAATTGGGGTTATAGTTACGACATTGGATAGTTATGATGTTGGGTAGTTGTGATATCTACTACTTACTTCGGTTACTATGTTGGTTAGTCCCAACATGGGTTAGTCACAACATCAGTTACAATGTCTACCACTTACTGCACATGGGCTACGTAATATGTCAGATAGTCACAACATTGGTGAGTTAAGTCATTTAGCTACATCGGATAGTTATGGCGTTGGTTAGTTTCAATGTTGGCGACTACCGTTGGTTACTCACTATGTCAGTCAACGACAACGTCAGATAGTTATGGTGTTTGTTAGCTGTGACGTCTGACATTAACAGCATTGGTTAGTTGCAACATTGGTTAGCTCGGATGCCGGTTGGGTGCAGCGTCGGTCAGTGTTACAATGTTGGTTAGTTACGACGGCGGATCGTTCCAATGTCTGTTACTTACGATAGCAGTTAGCTATTTTCCATTTTAATTATGATTGCAGTTAGATAAAAGGCAAGTAGTAACTGTCACTTACGTCAGTGAATACCTACAATGATAGTTCGTTACAATGCTGGATAGTTAGGCCATTTAGCTACTAACAGTGATGCCAGGATGCATTACTAGCTAACGTTACTGTAATATGACCACTTTTTAAATAGCGAGTAATCTAATGCATTACTATTTATAATCAGATTGAAGTTACTCATCCAAGTCGCTGTATAAAACATTTTGGTTAAAAATGCAATTCCAAAAAGGGATTGATAAAACTGATTGGCATTTTTATGTTGAGGCGCTGTTGTCGGCAGCTGCTGAATGTAACGAATAGAGTAATTTGTAATCTAACTTCATTCAAGTAATCAGTAAAGTGATTAAGTGACTTTCAAATCAAATAATCAGTAAAGTAACTGAGTTACCTTTTCAAAGTCACCGTGGCAACACTGGCTACTAAGTCGACGAGTTAGTGTTACAGATAGTTATGTTGGCGGTAATGATGTCGATGAGGTACGACGTTGGTAAGCAGGAACCGTGTCGTAACGGTACATCAAAGCATATTGACTTCGGTCCTGGGGGGCAGGCAGAAGGAGTTTGAAAGCGTAGCACTTCCCAAAAAGAAAGCAGGTCACAAAACAACAAGTCATTAAGGGCGACGCAGGTGCTCGGCGAAGGCAAACAGGCGTGCACCGTTTTCCCATCCTCTTTGTTCCTCCTCCACCTCCTCGCCACCGTTATTGCTTTCATGACTCTTTTTCCCAGCTGACATTTTGCAGCCTGGCTTGATATCTTCTGACGGGATCTCTTCTGACATTTGGCTGGCGTGACACATTTAGCGGCGGGGGTGGGGGGGTGATGGGTGCATCGGCAGAATCTCCTGCTGCCGCCTTCATCTTATCGGGCGACACAAAGTTGCAAGTGTGTGTGTGAGAGAAAAGCTCTTTTGGATCAAACTGCAAACAGTGTGAATACTGCTACTGTGTTGCCTGGCCACTCCCAGTTAGCATTCCTGCGCTTGAAGCTTCCAAAGAAGTCGACACCGAATTTCCTATTTGGGCCTATCACCAAAGAGACGCAGTGCTCCAATCATTCGCCGGGTCCGTCATTACTTGACGCCTTTCTCCTAGTAGACATGGCAAGAAACCAGATAGTGTCTACTTACGAGTTAAGTGCGTGAACAGTGGTGCTTTGAGATAGTGAATTGAACTCACTTCACAACAAGCAGCAATTTGCAGATAGAGAGCAATTCTTCCCAGAAGAGCCTTCAAGCGGTCGAAGTTTACTGTCAAACTAAACATTAAACAAACGTTATGTAATTAAAGGACTTTGCCTTAAGAATGCCCCCGCTAGCTAAATGCTAACACGTAATGATAAACGGCATATTTGGGCCGACGAATATCACCGGTTTTGAGGTGTTAGAACCCTTTTAGCAACTGTTCAGATGTTTTCATTTTAAGCCCCCTGAAATGGTCATCAGGAAGCACACACTAATATAAATCGTGTTTCTATTTATTTTTTTGGAACAAATGGCCACAGGTCATAAACCAACGGGCTGTTGTGTTCCTGATTGATGGCCCGGGTGGAATTGACAGCTGACTATCAGCTGCTGTATGTAACCTTTCCAGCTCTGCAGGCACCATCACAGACATTCACATAGCTAAAAAAAGAAAAAGAAAAGGGAACTACATGAAAATTTAACAACGAAGAAACCACTCGTTCCCATGGAACTCAAATGGGATGGATGGATGGATGGATGGATATATGAAATCGTTGTCCTTTATCTATATGTATATTTGTCCATTAACTCAAAAGTCTTAACACTAACAGATGGAGCAAGACATGTAGACAGAATATATTCACACATTTTTTATTTTCATTGTTTTTTTTTTAATTAAGTCTCATCTCCGTTCGTAGACACTATTGATGTAAAGATGTAAAAGACTTAACTTCTGAGCCCATTTGCATCGTCTTGCTAACCAAAACAGCTGCACGACATGGCATCTTATCTATATATGTATATGTCATATCCTGTGTGGCGACGGCATCTTCAACAGTGATTCGCGCTTCAGTAAAGTCTGCTATGCGCTCACTCCAGAATGCATTTTCATGCAACATGTCAGGCTAAAGCTCCTTTTTCACTGCCTGCAAATTTGATATTTTGTCAGAGCTGTAACAGAGGCGGGAAGGCGATCTCTTTCAAATAGAGATCCCGCAGCTCTAATACAGAATGGCGGCTACAAAGGCGAACCGGCAATTTCCCAGTTCGGGCTGCAGTAGGAGAGCCGTAACAGAAGCGGGACGGCACCTGTGAAAGGTTAGCCGTCGTCGCCAGAGTTAATTTCAACATTTTTACATGATAACGGCACCTGTCGGGAGCGTTCCCTTAACAAGGCGGCCCTGGCGGACCTTTTGTAGGGCTTTAATCTCCGTGCATTATTTAAAGCGGCGCCGGAATCAGTGTGCCTGGAGGAAGGCGACAGGCACACACGTCACGGCTTTTGATTACTTGACGTCGTTGATATCAACACTGATGGTTGAAAAATTGCTTGAGTGATGGCCCCACTGCATCGTGGGTAAGCAGATCACGTGTCATCCAGTACCACGTGTTTGTCCGCCCGGTGCGAAACACGAATTTCAACTGCAATATGCTGGAAAAGAACCGGTGATGGTTCCAAAGTAAGGTTTCAAGTCAAGATTTGGGTTTCAAATGAGGTTTTCAAGTTCAATTTAGTCAGGCTTAGGTCAATTAGGATTATAAAAAATATTTTTATTTGCTAAATGCCAGAATATTGAGGGAGGTTTTTTTTTTTTGCCAGTTTTTCATTACTTTCTTTCAAGTCAAACATTCATTCAAAAAAATAAAAGTGTGGTGTCTTTTTATATAGTGTATGTGCAAACATAAATATGTGGTTTCAACTGCATTTCTCCATGAAATCCGTCATAAAGCACAGCAAGAGACGAGATTATCACCTCTGTTTGTGATCTCATTCATTTTAACGAAGTGATTCAGGTAGCACTGTAAAAATGAGACTAATTAGTATTCTTTTTCAGACTGGCCCTTGGGGGAATTCTCGCCACAGCTTGGAAAAAAACAGAGGCGCTACCCAGCTGTTTTCCATTCACACGAGGCTGTTTTTTGAATATATATATATTTTTTTATTTGAAATGGACGTTATTATGCGTGTCGTGTTTAAGGGAGGGGACACAAATTAGTCCACAAGCGTGATTGTGCATTCTAATGCACGCTTCCATCTGACTTTTCTGGTTTAAGGCAGACTGAAGATGCTGAGTTGATGTTTGTACCAGTAGATATGGCGGTGGAGTTGTACAGTATGTTCCCAAATTGCAGGTGAGAAAGTAGCTGGTGATTGGTGGAGAACCAGGAAGTGAGCATGGGTACATGCATGGCGGATGTCCAGTGCATCTGGAAGGTAGTCACAGTACTTCACTTTTTTTAAAAGAAAAAAAAGTCCAATGTATTGAATGGAGAAACAAAACGGTAGTGTCAAAGTATCAAAGGGGGACTTTTGTACTGAGTGAAGAATGTGTGCTTTAGCTACAGGTGTCCTTTTATCTATATAAGCAGCTCGGAACAGGGAACTCGAAGACGTGAAAGCAACAAGGGCAGGTGAGACGATGTCAACATGTGGGCAAGTGTTGCTCTTTATTTGGTCACGGTACACCACATCAAAGCCCAAAATACACGAAGGGAAGACAAAAGGGAGTGGAGCGCTTCTGTTCGAAACTTGCTTCTGTCTTTGTCAGAGATGTGGCATCAAAAACGTATCTTATATTTCTTCTTCTTCTGGGAACCGAGAAGCTCTCGCAAATCAACCGAGCCATCCAAGATCAGAGAAACCTCTTTTCTGATGTCGCTGTCTTTTTTCTTCTTCTTCCATTCCCCGCCTGCATGCCGACATGAGGAAAAAAGGCTTTTATCTGCACTCCGAGGCGTCAAACTGAGTGTTCGCGGGTAGCTTTGGTTGTTAATAATGGACCTGTCTGTTAGTACCACGAGGCGACTGGTCGAAGGAGATCATTTGTGGAAAGGTCAACAGGGTTTGGATAAAAGAAGATGTGCGTTAAGCAACCGCACTGTCATTTTTCTGCATGTCGACAAAGCGCTCGCGGCAATTTTAAATGTGACCGTGCCGCTGTATTCTTTAGTCGTGGTCCTTAATGGCCTGTTACAGGTTGATCATCCGAGGTCGATCTTATCCCGGACGGGTTAGGTCGAGTCATTTCTGTCTAGAAATCATAAAGAAGGACCGATCCGTGATATGCCGAATGTCACGTGACCAAACCTGGGAAGCAGGTTAGCTGACTTCCTGTGTATGCTACGCTAGCAAGCATGACTATGGTTTGATGACATGTTTGTTTCAAACCGAACTTGCTAAAATGTTGTTTGATTTATGGCTAGGATATATATATATAGCAAATGAAAAGTGCTGAACTCACATTATGAGTCACATTCAAAAGGCTTAGAATTAGGAGGGGTTCAGGATTTGGGAGTTTTGGAACCTATGCTCTTTCAATGGTTTTGCTTTGGTGCCATTTTGTGGCAACTCAGTCCCAAGGAACTATGTTGAAATGATTTGAGGTAGAGGTTGAAGTGCCTGTCCCATCTATAGGGCTAGGCAATTGTAAACTTTTGTTGTGGGGAGTCATTTATGTGCTGATTTTTGCTATTGTGTATATTTGGTGTATTTAGCAATATTTTTATCTCTCCCTTAAGGTCGAAGTCAACAGAGGCCCCGTAATCAGATGCCCCTAAAGCAGGGGTTCTCAAACCTTTTGGATCCAGGAATCCTTGACAGGAGAGACATTTTTTTCAAGGACCCCCCCCACATATTCCTAACGGCAATTATACAGAACTACCATATGGAACCTTAATTAACATGGGAATTGAAATGTTGCAATGTTATGATAACGAATTCATTTTTATTTTATTTTTTTCAAGAAAAAGGTATCTTTAACAAGAACGGACATTTTGTTGGCATAAAAAGCGCATTTTCCCGAGTGAATTTAAAAACGTTATATTTGTAATATTCCACTTTTTATTCTGGACTCTTGTGATTTTAGTTTTTCTTTTCATGTAATTTCTTCTGCTTTTATGTTGGGATTTTATCTGGATTTTTCTCTTTACTGACTTGCCTCGCGTATAATTGGTGCTACGTAAATGAATTTAGCAAATCATTGGCGATAGCGTCCGCTAGGTAGCACATGAGGTGCACTACGTTTGTTTACGGAGTCAACGTGCGGTGTAAGCGCGAACCAGTTACAGTTCCTTTCTCCTAACTTATACGTTCGGGGAGGGGAAAGTGAATACGGACAAATATCCTCTCCGAGAAGCTTTCCAGGCGCCCTCCCTCCGGGGATCAGCGGCAAATGAAGTTTGCATACCTGTCGCATATCCTGGCGGCGTTAGGCGACAAGATGGCGGTGATTGAACGGTTAGGGGATGACATTATGGGAATGAGATTTTGGATCAGCTGATCCACCAGGCAGCATCCGGCAAGACTCGCTTTGCCGGGATTTCGGTGTCCGGGGGGAAGAGGCGGCAAATGGACTGGCCCGAGCTCTTTGGACAACAGATCCAATTTCCTTGCGTCTTTACCGTCTAAATCTGGGCGAATGTCGGATGTGTGTTACTAGCCCAACGGTAAATTTGTGATGTATGCGCGGATTACAGAACATCATAGTTTGCTTTTTTTCTTATACACATTTGACTCTTTTCTCAGAAATAAGACTTTACACTGGTTAGATTTGGATTTTAATCCCATAATGCTACTTTTAAGACTGGAAGATTTTCCAGAACAAAATAAGTACAACTTTACAGTTACGAGTTTATTCTGATTTGGGGTTTAGAAAAATGACATTTAAAAAAAAAAATGTTTTGGCTTTTTTTTCTTATAATCAGTTTTTTTTCTCAAAATTGCATCACCATTCCCGTAATATGACTTTTCTTTTCCTCCGTTCCTCCTTTTGCCTCCATAACTTCATTTTGTAATATTGCTATTTTGTAATTATTTACGAGTGAAGTTGTACTTATATGATATATATATCATATATGATTGTCGTTGTACATTGGTCAAACTCTTGGTATAGAAATAATAGATGAATTAACTTTTATATCGCGAGGACAACTTGCTGAGGCTCTATCGCTGACGTTGGATCATCAGAATATGACATTTCTGAATCATTACAGCCGTACATGAACTACAACAACAGTAGTTCATGGAGAGGTGATGGAGGTTTCGACCACCGGGTGCTATTAATCCTCTAATTTCGCTGTGATCCCACCGCCGATTTGGTCGGCCAAGTGAGAGATTACCGGTTTTAGCTGTGAGCCTCACTGTTCTCTCTGCACTCTGCTCCGATTGGCCAGTTCGGCTCACGCGGTTCGGACGAGGTCGCCGACACGGGGAAGGTTCAGCGGGAAATGCTGAAGAAAAAAAAAGCGTCTTTAGCGCTTTGGATTTTACGCCTTCAGGAGCACAACTAATGGAGTCTGTTTTTGGAGAGAAGGCTTAGAGAAGGCTTTATTCCTGAGACTCCCGAGTCACATAAAACTACTCAAAGACTCCACCCAGCGGACTTGGAAACAGTACATCCTTGGACCTTTTTTCTTATTAGGAGCGCAGTGGCAGTTTTGTCACATAATAGACAAACGACACACCTGAAATACAGCAGTGTTTCCCACATATACATTTATTTGTGGCAGGCCGCCACAAATACATGTTGACCGCCACTAATAGATAGATTGTGTATAATAGATTGTGCGTCTGCTCTAATCTGTCTGCTCTCATCGATACTTTCCTTTCTGATACTGCAAGTATCAAAAGTATCAAGATTTTACTATCCAGGCTCCATGTTCTAGTATCGGAGGCGTCGACATTTCAGACCATATCGATCCTTCCCCACACGACTCCGGCGGGCGTTGGCGGCCGTCTCGTCACGGCACACCCTGTGCGGGTTTTCTTGTATTTGTGTGTATTTTTGCTTGGTAACGCCACTCCATGTTGGGCAAAGCCTACGTACAATTGTCAGGATCTTCTGGGTTTCGGATTACGCCGCGAAAGCACTACTGTATTACGGGAAGCAAAGCAAAGCAAAGCAATTTTACTTATATAGCGCATTTCATACACAAGGTAACTCAATGTGCTTTACACGATTTAAAAGCATTTAAAAACAAAGAACAGCTTATAAACATTTCAAACAAATGGAAAAAAAAGAAAAGAAAAATACAATTAAAACAGCATACAGTGCAAGAAATATCATTTAAAAGTGGAAATGCTCTAAAAAGCATGGGAAGCGAAAAGGATCTTTGTAAAACAAATAAAGATATGCATATACATATGCAACTGTTAAGTCACCTGTCCACCATTAATATAAGACCACTTATACAGCGTCAGCGTCCTAATTAAGTTCTTCATTAAAACTATTTTTCAATGGGTTCCAACTGAAGTATTTAGTTGTAATTTGACAGATTGCATGTTTTGAAAGCAGCTAAATTGTGAATAAAAATCAAGTTCTGTTCGTTTGTTAACGAAAGTGTTTTCTATTTCTGTATGCTGATATAATGTTAAAAGTTATGCTGCTAATTTACAGCATTTATGATAAGTGAAAAAACAGAAGACGTTTTGCTTTAATTTGAAAATGTCTTTGTTTCTTTTAAAATTATGTACAAGAAACTACTCGTTTTGTAAGCCACTGCTTCATATTTTTACAGTAAAATATTTTGCACATATAACTTGAACCACTCAATCGTTTTTTGTTTTTTTTTATTGCTGGCACTGTCACAAACTTGGGTCAAAGGGTGACCATTTTGGGACATTCTGGAGCTTTACTTTAGTGATAATTATGATAGTGTTTAGAGTAAGAGTTTCAGTTTTAGAGGTCGGGCTCAGAATAGGGTTCGGGTTAGTTTGTTGAAAGTGGTTAGGGCCCTAAACATTTATCTTCGAGTCCAATTCATAGCCCAAAAAGCCTGATTTGTGCGCCATTGGTCGATATTCTTCAATTGTTTAGGGATAATTGTCCTGTGTCTTAGCAAGAGCGCAATTCATTTTGAATGATTGAAGTCAAGATTGGCCTTGGTCCAGGTATACCTCGCGGAAAATTCCCTTCTTCAAACGTTCAGCAGTTGTTACATTATTTACCTTCTCTCCCTAATTAAATTGCAAGAGCAACATCGTTATTTGATCAACTAACCTTGTATTCATTAATAATCATATTTTGGGCCTGTCAGGATGGATTTGACATCGCGGGTCTCTATTCTGAGTTAGTGCATGTTTCCGATGGAATGCTGACGTAATCAATATCCGCAAACATCAAACAACTTTACAAAATCAAACTTGCCGTCCGTGACTCCGCACTGTCCTGTAATCAACAGACGTGTACCAGCTGGAGCTCGCGGACCACCAGAGGGTGACGGCGAAGACGGTGACGGTGGGCCAGAGCGCCGCGCTCACCTGCGCCATCACGGGCCAGCGCCGCCCGCCCATCCTGTGGAAGAGAAACAATCAGTATCTCAACGCCTTGAACCTGGATGACATCAATGTAAGTCTGATACCGGAAACGCGTCGCACGATTCCAAATTCATTCTCGTGGAGTAAAAAAAATAAAAATAAAAATACATTGAAATTGTTCAAATATAACATTTTTGTTTCCGATTTAAAACATTTTCTACATTTTTTTTTTGCATTTTGATTTCCCTGGAAAAACACCTTAAGACTTGGACAATAATGCAGCATGACAATAATGCAGCATGTCTTTTGCTCTTGCGCTGTTCTGAGATGACTGGGAGGGAATTCAGGGCCCGGGAAAGAAAATGAAGGTGGATACCGAGGGGGCTTCAAAGAAACATCACTGTGTGTGTGTGCGTGTGCGTGTGTGTGTGTATAAGCCTCAGTGAGTTCAGTGCAGAGGAGATACCAGCCAAGACGACCTTTTTCTTACATTCCCACTGTGTGTGTGTGTGTATGCCTGATGCATAATAAAGTCAACAGTGTCGCAGCAGATAAAGGGAGCCCCAGTGAAGCCGCCGATGTAAAACATTAAATCTTGATGACCCTTCAAGTGAGTCGCCCAGCTGTCCGCGGTCATCCTCCAACACTCCGGGAAACGACGTGATGCAGTTAAAAACGCTCCATTTTCACACTTTATATAACGCGTTGAGAAGTGTATTTTAAAAAAAAAAAAAGAAAGAAAAAAAAACTCTAGACGTAACAAAAAGGGAGACGTCAAGACAGATTATTTCTTCAGGCCGCTCTGAAGGATTTACGTGAGTGGAGAAAAAAAAAGAAGGTGCGAGGGTTTCTGTGAGGTTGCCAAACTTGAACGATAAATGGTTTTCTGTCTCCAGCAGCAGTTAAATGAAAATGTGTGAAAAGTCCTAAACCGCTAAGTGTATTGGAAGCGCTAGCTAATGTGTCCAAATTGAATTTAAAGGGGAATTATTATGGAAAATGGACTTACAAATACAAATAGTCAGGTCTTTGGAGTGCCTGTGCACTCATCAAGTGTGAAATTACACAACCAGATCAATCTTTTCTTAGCTGCCTATTACTGAAAATTGGAATTTTGCCAAATTGTGATGTCATCATCACACAACACCGATCCGTACACTGAGTTTATTTGCCCGTGACTTGGCTGCGAGGCTTGGCGAAGATCCGCCATTTTCAAGCGACTACACAGATGTTGTTTATTTTTGACTTGTTGTTTTTAAAGTTTTGTTTTTTAAAGTTTTGTATTTTTTTTTACCAATTTTTCTATTTTGCAAGACAAAAGCTCAGCCGAGCTGCAGCATTGTTGGGTGCTCTGATTAGCTTCTGATAAGCGACACATACTTGATTCTTCAGTAAAGTTGTCAACGCGGCGAGCCCGATTTTCTGAATATTGCTGTACAGTGTAGTATTGCACCAAGTACCGATACCAGTACCTTTACCTTTAGTGGTACCAGGCATTATAATGAACAAGAAATTGAAGAAACAAGGCTCTTCTAATTTTTTTTTCACGACATTGTATATCATACATATCCCGTTTATATAGACGTACAATTTTGTATCCAAACACACACCTATTCGTCATGTAATATATATATGATATAATGCAGGCGTTGATCTAATTATTTAAAAAAATGACTAACGTTAAGAAAAAATGAGCACCAATCAGAAGCAGGTTTCCTAGGGAGGATTTGATGAGGCCCTGAAAAAGGGGAGTGCGACAACCCATTCATAATTTTTGTCAACAGTGTCTTGATTACACTCACATCCACACGCCCCCCCCCCCCTCCCCCCGCGGGCTAATTTAAACTGTCTCTGTTGGCGTTTCGTGCTAGCTGACGGCGCGCTAATCCCCGTGCGTACGCCGGTGACAGGAAGTTCACCGGAGCCTCGCCGCGTTACGATAAAACGGCTTATGGCGTAATTCCACGCAACGTTTCTGGCTGTTGCATCATCACTCAAAGCTGTCAGCCCGGCAGAGCCGCGCTGATTGGACGACACTCAAGCACATTTGTGTGACTGAACGGCTCTGATTGAACGAAGGTCGCTGACCCTGCTGCTGGTGTTCCACATGCAGATTAGATAGGAATGTTAGAATATATAACAGGCTTTTTTTTTTTTTTTGGGACTAACGTAAACCTTTGTTTGCCCCCTTAGCAGATTCAATCTCAGGTTTGTTCTCTATTGTGCTCGACGTTGTCGTCACATATAAAAAAAACAACAACAAAAAAACAACCTCATTACGCATTAACAAGCATATTTGTGGTTGGATGAAAGTCATAAACACAAGTTGACGTACCGGTATTTGTTTTGAAATCGAGAAGGGTGACCGTAAATCAAGCATTTACTTGAAGAAAAAAAACGAGCCACTGAAACGGAACATGAACAACGACATTGAGGAGTGAACACATGTCAGATTCAGAGGGGTCATGGGAATCTACAAGAGCAGGCTGCTACATGTCTGGTGAAGAAGCACTTGGCTTCTCTCCGTGGTCATTTTTGTTGGTTAACTGTCAGCAATTGTATGTTTGTGAGGAGGGTGCGTTTTATTGCATTTTACGGTAATATGTCATATTTGTGTGTTTTAGTCGTTATTGTCCTAATAGTTGTGTTTTTGACTTATATTTTCTCTATTTTTGCCATGTTATTTTTTTTATTTAGTTCCCCTTTATATAAGTATATTTAAAGTATTCATGTATTTTTCATCTAAAATGTGATTTTTCAGTTTATCATATATTAGAAAATAAGAATATATAATAATATTTTTGCCATTTTTTAAATATTTGTATGTAATGTTTTATGTATTTCAATTTTATTTTATATTTTTTATTTTAATTTTCTGCCTTATATATATATATATATATATATATATATATATATATATAGTTTTACCCCAATATTTTTTTTGTTTTCATATCTGAGTATTTTGTTTATTTTTGACTTGTTGTTTTTAAAGTTTTGTATTTTTTTTTATTCTAATATTTGTGTGTTACTTCCTAATATTTTTTGCATGATAGAGTATGTGTGCATTTTATTGTAATATTTGTAAATTTTTCTTTCTAATTTTTGTCTATTTCTTTTGTCCAAATGTTTTCCCTAAATGAAATATACACAACATGAGGGGAAAAAAATATGCAATGTTAGAAAAATATGCAAAAGTATGACTAACCAATTTGAATATATGAAACTGAAAAGAAAAAGAGATGAAACTACACAAATATTAGGGGAAAAAAGAAATACTATTATGAAAAATATACAAATATATGTTTTGACTTATATTTGTGTCTTTTCTTTGTCTGGTATTTGTGTACTTTCGGGCTAATTTGTATTATGTTATAGTGCTGCCATAATTTTGATCCCCCCCGCCCAATATTACATTTTTTTTTCTCTAACATTTGTGCCGAGATATACTTTAAAAAGACAACTTCAGGTTTGCCAGTGTTTATTACAGTCATAGAGAAATATTGCCACAGCAAAAATGACACTTCCCATTTGAAGCAGCAGACTGCAGTTAAGGTAATGAAAAAAGGAAGATTTGCAGCACGACTCTAATGTGTCGGCATCTAAAGGAAGGTGAAAGGAAGTGACTTGCTCAGGCAATCCATCACGCAGTCCTTCAGTCTGTGAGCTTGATGAAGGCCAAGTGGCGCAAACGTGTTCCCTCCTGATTTTGACATTAAACATTCATGTGCACATCACAGAGTGCGGTGAACTTAAAAGTGCAACCAAACAGACCAAAAGAATATCTTGCAAATTTGACACATCACAGAAAAGATCACAACGTATGTGAAATCAGGCTTCAACACACATTCACATGCTTTCAGCTTTCAGATGCTGGGTGCTTGTCGCCGAATGCTCTGAAAATCCCGCCTCCCCGGAACTTTCAGCTGTCAATCGAAGACGTGCCTCTTCTCACAGCTCCTCCTAAGTGGGAAAAGAAGAATTCACAGCAATTGTAAATACTCTCACGGGCCGCAGAGAGGCATTCTGGGGCAGCCACCCCTTCAAGTTCATGAATGTGCAAGTGGCAATTCTGCCGAATGGCCACTGCATGGAATAAGGGCGCTTGGTGTTTATATAGTCAGGTAGGGCCACATGCTAGAAAGTATACGCCTCAGCCCGCTGATGTCACGGGCTAGTTTTTAGTCCTGCCCCAAAAGAAATCCAGCCAAAAGAGATGAAGATAAAGAATCGAAAGCTTGAGCTCAACGATGCAGTACTACATTGTTCTCAGTCTTTGCACATATTTTCAGGACTTATCTTCAAACATATTTAATGTATTTAGAAACAAAAGAAGGATATGAGTTTGGTTGCACTTCATTTTGTATTTTACCCAATATTAATGTATTTTCATCAAATATTTGTGTATTTTTCATCTAATAGTTTTTATTTTTCATCCATCGATTTTTTTTTAAATTCTCAATATTTGTGTACTGTATGTATTTTTCTGTCTTAAATTTTGCCCATAATATTTTTTTTAATTAAAAAGTGGCATAAACAGGTTCTCGCCTGATTGCGGCATAAAACAAGAGCAAATGGATGGCAACGTTCTGGCCGAGGGGGAAAAAAATTAACAAAAAATTGAAAAAAAAGTGGGGGAAGAAAATCTGCAACTAGGTGAATCCACAGGTGCTGAACCACAAGTATGCGGGGGTCCACTGTTTTGGATTTCCTTAAATAGAACATATAGCACATTGTGTCTCAAATGCTAACGTTCACACACAGACATTAATTTGCTCAACAAAACAACAGCACCGACCAGTTGCGGCAATATTTCTGTGACTGTAATAAACACTGGCAAATGCTGAGAATTTTCTTTTTATTTAATATAAGACTGCATCAATGTGAAAAGACAGAAATAAAATAGACAAATGTGGGGGGGGGGGGGGGGGGGGGGGGGGAGAGAGAAAAATAGGAAAATACAAATACTTTGCAAAGATATACAAATATTATACAAAACTATGGAAATACAAAAATATTTGATTTAAATAAATGTCGGGAAAAATGTGGATTAAAATACACAAACATTATAAAAAGTACAAAAATATTAGATTTAAAAACGTTAGGAACTATTTATATTAAGGACATACACAAATGTTGGAAGAAGAAAAAAAATATTTAAAATACCGCGTATGTTAGAAAAACGAAAAATACAGCAAAATGTTTGGAAAAAATACAGGAATATGGAAAAAATATTAAAGAATACAAAATAGATGGAAAAAACGACTACAATTTGGGAAAACTAAGACTTAAGACTGCACAGCCTTGTTCAAATGCCAGGTCGTGTGAACTATAACCTGCACAACTAAAGTAGTAAGTAAAGTACAAAAGGTAAGTAAACAACCAACAATGATAATGTGGTTGCATAAGTGTGCACACCCTCTTATAACTGAGGATATGGCTGTGTTCCAAATTAACTAATCACACTCAAACTCAAGTTAAAGGAGAGTCAGCACACACCTGCCACCATTTAAAGTGCCTCCAATTAACCCCAAATAAAGTTCAGATGTTCTAGTAGGCTTTTCCTGAGCGTGCACACAAACGTTATTCCTTACAGTTAGCTCGCGACCAGTGCAGTTTGTACCCAGCGTCATCTAGGATAGGCTCCGCCCCACTCACAAAGGAGGATAAGCGATATCGAAAATGGATGGATGGACAAAGGCTAATCCTCACGTGTCCTGGAAGGCAGTCCGAGCATGACAACGACAACATGATTAATTAATCTGCTTCGTTTTCCATTGCTTAAACAGTCAACATCAACAACGGAACGAACAGAACACCAAACATTTGCTAACACAGACAAAAGGCTCTGCAAGCTAATGAGCTTGTGAACAACGCGCCGAGGTCGCCTGGAAAAAAAGAAAAAAGGAGGAAATTTGTCCGCCTTGAGTTAAGAGTGGTTTGCATTATTTATCCAGTTCCCGAGGAATGTTTTACGTTTTTGACAAAAGCGAGCGTTGATTGTTTCCGACATGAATTCCCTTGTTTTGCAGGAAGATGTCTTTAGTGCTCCGGGAAGTCTTGGAAGTAATCACCTCACATGAATTATGGTTATTTTGTGCTTCTTGTGTTGCTGACTTACCCTCGTCGCACATTCCTTTCATTGTATACGTAGACCAGTGTGGCCAAGCCTTAGTTATTTGAAACATTTAACACTAAAAAACTTAGAGCAGAAATTGTGGGGAAAATAGTGATTTAAGTAAGAGGCCGTTTTTTTTCACATTTCTGATGCTTTGATGATAAATCAGAAAATACACAATTTAGACGCCGTCCCTCTAATGCAGTGATTGGCAAAGTGTGGTACGTGTACCACTAGCGAAACGCGAAAAAAAAAATCAGAATTAAATCAACAAATAACATCTGCAACATTTAAAACATGCTGTAGACGCAAACATAACAGAATGAAGCTTGTATGCATACATTTTAACCCAGTACATTCTATACTTTAAGCACACTACATTTTTGAAGTACAGTTCAGTTGTATTTAACTTCGAAGTAGAGTACAATACATTTGAATTTAAGCTTAAAGAACTGTTTTCACTTATGTGCAAAAAAAAAAAATGTGAAAAGGAGACTTTGTAATAGCGACCTCCCAATGTCACTGTATTTTTGAGAAAAAAGACAAGTCGAATAATTTTTTGTAATATGTTTAAGTGTATTTCACACTTGATGGGTGGTCAGACACTCCAGAGACCCAAATATTTGTATACAGGCCATTAAAAAGTCACTTTTCAATACCATGTCCATGCCTTGAAAGAGGTTTTATAGGTTTCAACTAGCTGTGTTCGTTTTCAGGACTTTGGCGACGACGGCTCCTTGTATTTCACCAAGGTGACCACCACCCACACGGGCAATTACACCTGCCACGCCGACGGCTACGAGAGACTCTTCCAGACGCACGTTCTCCACGTGGACGGTAAGAGGCGTCAAATCATTACTTTTTGTTCTTGAGCTTCTGAATCAATTAGGCGGCACATGTAGCAGATGGCCCATTCATCATTCGGGCCAACTTAAAGATGGATTTTGCGCTCCGACTGAGCGCCTTGGCAACGCTACGGCAGTAGTCTCCCAACGTTTATGGCAGGGATTTACAAGGTATTTACACGAATAGAAAGCTTTCCGACGGGAATCCCAAACATCTGCTGCCGTTGTAAATCTCACCCTCTTGTTCGGTCGCAATACAAATGCTTTACTGTTGCATTTTTGCCCGTGGTGTTCTTTTGATTAAGAGCCAGTCTCTGAACACATTTGCTGATTCTGAATTACAGAGTTAAAGCAATTTTCCAAGTTTTGGTCTTAAGAGTAGTTATAAAATAGCACCACCACTGTGTGGGATTGACACAGAAATCCAGCACACATGTTCAACGTGACAAAACCCGTGAAAATCAATAAAGAACCTACGCTATGAAACGCACAGATCGTTAGCCATTTTTCCGTAAAATTGTAATTGATGTCGACCCAGAAAGGTTTTGGTATAGCCTATAGAGGCCACAAAACCTTAAATAATCATGCTTTTATGATAGCGACAGTTACTTCACTTTCCATTATTTCCTCCGGGTTTTAAAGTGAGAAGTAAACCATCAAGTGGGAGGTTCTAATGTACCCATTCAAAAGTGAAACATCCCACTTGGTCTTCATTCAGCATGAGGTGAAGGGTTTAGCTCCTTTGCTAATTGGGCTAACTTTGCCAGTGAAATGAGCTCTTTTGAGATAAAGGTCACGGCTGTAGTGTGGAATACCTGCTTTCCGTCTGAATGAGCTGGCACGGAGTGGGGGAAACTTCTCTATACATTTGACAGACAGCTGCTTCATTAGCATTCATTCAAAGGAGGATCCCCGGGAGGTTAATTGAACCACTACTGGGAGACGACCAATTGTTCTGTTGATGAAAACGACGACGCCCGAGAGGGAGCGTTGAATCCCAGTCGTAATTGATTGCGGAGCGGAGCTTTTCAGCGTCACCGCTATGGATTTCACATTCCGGGGCGGAGACGCTATCGCCGCCGATAGGCGACGTGACGTTTTCTAAAACTCAATTAGGCAAGAGAACTCAATGTGTAAGTGGATTTGGAACGCTGTTCATAGTCGCCGACGTAGGAGACTGTGACGGACTCTATTGAGTTTAAAGTGAAAGTGGAGAATTGTTTGAGTTTCATATGTTTTACTTAATATAATAATGCAAAAAAAAACATTTCCTGACTGTAGAAAAATGTTTGACTTGACAAGAATATATTTTTGGACTAAAAAACAATTCTTAACTGAAAACAACTAAAACAAATTCTTAATTTAAAAAAAATGATTATTTTTTTAATTATTTGAATTTAAATAAATGGCAATTCAGTTCATATTTTTTTTATTAACTTTAAAAAAAAATACTTCAAACAATGGACCTAAAATGTTATTTAACTTCACAATTTAATTGTACATGTGACGTCAATCACCCAGGTTTCAACCTAAATGTGAGCGGGCCAAAATCTGATTGAATATCAATTATTTCAACAGAAAACAAGCTTAAAATAGTAAGTCTGTTTTGGGGGTATTGTTTTCCCAATATTAGACACTCCAGGTCCTTTAAGACCATTTATTTTCACGACCAGTTATACTGTAGTATTGTACAGTTTATAAACGCTTTTTAGCCACAGAATTAGCACATATCCTAACATTTGTCATTTGTTTCATTTCAAATGGGATCATTCGCTGTACCTTTTAACGTAATATACAACACATTAGTATTTGTATATTTGAGTGCATTAGTTAACCCCACACACGTTTTGTACAACTGAAGATTGTCTCTTCAAGAATGCTGTAGTACAGAGTAAATAAGGTAAACATGGGTGTGATAGATAATACATCACTTCATTTGTCCTGCTATTTTTAGTCTCGAACTAAAATGCCTTGCGTTACATAATGTGTGGTAATACCGTAAGAAAAACATGCAGTTGGATGTTGAAATGCCAGTAACGACAAGTTCTCAGTCTAAAAAGTTGTATATTTGAATGAAACGTCAATAAAAGTTGCGCTAATTGATTCAAATAAAACACAGTTAGTGTATCAGAATTGCAAGAAACATTATCATGTATGAAGTATTTGGTATCTGTGAGTACTCAAATGTTAGTACTTGTACATGGTCTGAAAACATTTGCGTTGGTGCCACCCTAGTATTTTTACAGTTTTGTGACAGTTAAACATGTTAAACCGCTACCTAGAACATTGCATGACAGTTAAGAAGGGTTTTTAATTCACTCTACATTATTTCCACTGGGGGAAATTGTTGTATGCTTGTTTTATTTGTAATTTTTTTCCTCAGCTTTTTGCATCTGCCTGTTGTACAGGCGGAGCGTGTAAGCGTCCGCGTTAACGTGCGTGTTGTGATTGGCGGCGCATGTCTCAGAGCTACCTGGTCTACGACTGGCCTCCAGCTCCTCTGGATGATCGAAGTGTCTGCTTGGAATTCCACAGTTTGAGAGCAAAAACACCCTGCTGCGTGTGTGTGCTCGTGTATGTGTGCAGACAGTGCCCTTGCTGAGTGATTGACGAGAGTCTGGTGAGCTGCATGAAGGGCCTGTCAGCAGCGCTATGTCGCAGTGGGCCTGCAGTGCACGTCTTATATATTTCATGTATAGAGCTCCATACAGGAGTAGACGAGGCGAGCTCGAAAAGGCTTTTCGTCGCTCTGTACAACATCTCATAAATGGATGGACTCAAGCGCACCGATCGCAGAAGATCCTCAACAAGAATTCTTTTTCCAGTGCAGTAAATGTGATGTTTCATGATGGCAACTGTTTCAGCATGGAACAGGTTATTTCTGTCCCATGGGGACAAATTGTTTCAAACACCACAGGAAAGAAAAAAAAACAGGTTTTTTGTTTTGTTTGTTTGTTTGTTTTCTAATGGTTTAGTTTTTTTAACTTATCTTCTCAAACTCCTGACATATTTTGGTTTTGGTTTTTTTTAATGTAAAAAAAATTATGTTCAAACCTAAATATGTATCTTTATTATTTTGTTTCAAAGTCACTCAGTACTCAAAGATATAATAATTTCTTTTTTTAAATAAAGGAACATTATTTTGTATTTATTTATTTATTTTTACATAGAATGAGCAAATTTCCATGTAAGAAAGACATTTGTGATTTTAATTTATTGAATATATTATTTCATTTTAAAAATCAAACTCATAGAAGGTACGTTTTTATTTATTATTTTTTCATTTTATACCATGAAGGTAGCTAAACCATTTACCATTTTTAAAATCCATCTTCTTAAACATTGAATTTTTGTTTTTTTTACTTTCTGTAAGCTTCATTTATACTTTTTCTGTTATCCATCCATCCATTTTCTGAGCCGCTTCTCCTCGCTCGGGTCGCGGGCGTGCTGGAGCCTATCCCAGCTGTCATCGGGCAGGAGGCGGGGTACACCCTGAACTGGTTGCCAGCCAATCGCAGGGCACATACGAACAAACACCCATTCGCACTCACAGTCACACCTACGGGCAATTTCAAGTCTTCAATTAATGCATGTTTTAGGGATGTGGGAGGAAACCGGAGTGCCCGGAGAAAACCCACACCGGCACGGGGAGAACATGCAAACTCCACACAGGCGGGGCCGGGGAGTTGAACCCCGGTCCCCAGAACTGTGAGGCAGATGTGCTAACCAGTCGGCGGCCGAAATGAATCCTTGACATGAAATTGGGAAAAACTTTGAAATCACCCAGTTACAAATTGTGTTCTTGAGTATTGTGGGCTGCTTTTGGTTGGGGTCGCATCATTGCAACTGCATAACGGCCTTGGCGTTGTGTTTGCGATTGTTAACGGCGGCCCATCTGTATGACGGCCAACACACCAACGGGACATTCCAAAGCCCACCAGTATGTGACGGTCCAGATGGCGGTGGCGGCCATTCCTGCAGGTCTTCATCCACCTGCCATGTACACAATGCATAAATGCATTTGATTATTATTGTATCGTGCTGCTTGGAAGTTCAGTATGCGTGTTATGCCATTGCCACAGGGTAAAGACTTTGTTTCTAAAAGTGTCAAGTCAGCTGCTAGACACGCTTCGTCTGCCTGCTGACAAAAGGTTGCGTGAAATCGATAGGAAGCAGGGAAAAAAAAGTCAATGACCTCCTAATGCTTCTCTCGCCCATTTATATGCATGATTTGTATACACTCGACCGTATGGGACCAATGGCTGCAACGAAACAAACGAAAACATTGATCGCGCTCTAAATACGCCACTCTACAGCTTACCTAAAAGGTGATACTAATGGAATACTCATAGTTTATTCAATTATACTGTAAATTGCAAGTGTACAGACCTGGCTCAGCTCTTACGGTGGTACAAACATGAAACAAAAAGCTGTAGTACATAGTACATTATCCTACGAGTATACAGCGGGCACTGTTGCGCTCGCTGATGGTCCTGGCAACTTGTGGTCAACTTAAAGTATTACATTGTGGTGATGTTCCCAGATGTATCAAATGAGATTACTCAGTAAGGTGTCTTTTACTTTTATGAAAAGGAGCCAGTTGACTTTATGTGAGTCATTGCTGTCACATTAAAATCACACAGCCAATAAAGCTAATTGGAGCAGAGATGTGCTTGTGAGTAACCGAAAAAAAGATGGGATGCATTGAGTGCGCAATAAGTCAACGGTGATATAGCAAGGGATTACAATACTGTAGAAATCCAGGAAACATTTGCGGTCTCGCTGCACCACGATGCAGCGAGACCGCAAATGTTCGATGAACTCGAGCTAGCGGCCGAGCGCTGTATTGACGAAATGGTTTCAGATCTAGAAAGCTCGCATCAGCTTCGACTTATAAAAGGTCGTAAAGGTTGTGAATACTAAAGACGTTTTGTGGTGATGCCGTCTTTGCCGCCACAGTTCCGCCCGTCATCCGGGTGTACCCGGAGAGCCAAGCCAGGGAGCCGGGCGTCACCGCCAGCCTCCGATGCCACGCCGAGGGCATCCCCCGCCCGCAGCTCACCTGGCTCAAGAACGGCATGGACATCACACCCAAGCTTTCCAAGCAACTCACCCTGCAAGGTACCACTTCTGCAGTATACCAGTCTTATTTATTATTATTTGTTTTATTTTAACCCCGCAAATTAAAACTGTAGTGTGATTTTATTTTTGTTCTTTTAATTTCGTGTCATTTTCGAGTGATTTATGTGCAAATCTGGGGCGGGGGGAATTGAAAGTGGTCTTTTTTTAACCTGTGCAATTCAGGGAAGATTTACAGTCGTCTTATTGTAACCTTTGGAGAATTTGAGGTACTTTTATTTCAACCTGTGCAATTTTGGGGGATTTTAGGGTACTCTTATTTTAACATGAGCTATTTTGACGGGTATTACAGTAGTCTTACCTGTGCAACTTTTTAGGAAATTTACAGTAGTTTTATTTTAACCTATGAAACTTTTAGGGTATTTACAGTAGTATTGTCAGTTTAATTTGGGGGCAGTTAAGGTAGTTTATTTATTTATTTTTTAACCTGTGCAACTATAAGGGGAGAATTAACGTAGTCTTATTTTATCCTTCACAATTTTGGGTGGGATTGAAGGTTGCCTCATTTCAACCAGCACGACTTTTGGTCGGAGAAGCATAATACTTTGCGCATCCGCTCTTCGCAGCTAATGGCAGCGAGGTGCACATCAGCAACGTGCGGTTTGAGGACACCGGCGCTTACACCTGCATCGCCAAAAACCAGGCGGGCGTGGACGAGGACATCTCCTCGTTGTTTGTGGAGGACTCTGCGCGCAAAACCTGTAAGTCGCCGTCAAGACCTCAAATGGAAATGTCCGCCCTTGATTTCCGGTGCACCGGCGCCTCGGTGAGGAAAATAAAAATTTGCGGCAGAGCGCATCGACAAAGCACAAACAATTGGCACACTGTGAAGGACATCTTTTGTGCCAGTTAGCAGCAGATTTGTCGCCGTCTGGGTCACAAAAGACCATTTAACAGGCCTGGAAAATAAGTCATCTGCTCCCAAACGTACTATATCGACAGCAAACTGGAGTGTGGCTCTCATGAAAAATGTTTTGACCTTCAGAGGCAGTGATATCATATTGTGTTGTTCAGATCTTTGCTACCTGCTTGCTGAATTAGCTAGGGTGTTAAAAATAGGTTTAATTGGCTGTTTTATAAGGAAAGCAGCCTTGAACGAGTGGGTTAAAGACTGTGTCAGATATTGAGGACAAAGGATGCAGTAACATTGAAACTGGCGACAAACGGAATGAAAAATTGACATCACAACTACTACTCATTTAATTTCACTCACTGGATGAGAAACTAAGTTTTTTGTTCCCCCCCATGTCCCTTTAGGGGCTCCGTAATAAAGCATTATAAGTTTAAAAAAAATAAATAAAGTCTTGACTCACCGTCCATTGTTTGCATAATAGCTGTGACAGGTACAGATAAGATGTTAGAATGTCTGGCCCGGAAAAAGAAGCTTTTGTAATTCACATCCTCCATTCATTAATCCCTCAAAAATTAAATAACCTGTCAATTCAACCCTGAGCTAGACATAGTTATTTAAAAAAAAAAGAAAACACAGGCATTCATCTAGCCATCTAAATACGGGGGTCCTCGGTTTACGAAGGAGTTCTGTTCCTACGGTGGCAACCAAACGTATCATAGACCATTACTAACCTACGCTAATGTCGTGATAAAGTCATAATTACAGTCAATATTTGTTTGAATAACTGCTTCTTGGCCATAATTGTGAAACAGTCAAATAGAAAAACAGTACCGTAATTTCTCGTGTATAATGCGCATTCCCCCCCCCACCCCCCACCCCAGAAAATAATGCCAAAGATTATACATAGGTATAGGGGGAAATGGGGGGAAAAAATTAACATTTTATAAATGTATGCCGCCATGTAGAGGTTATGAAAAGCTGTACACTTTGAGTCCAATATGCCACTGCCCCCTAGAGGTTATGAGAAGGTGTACACTTTCATTCCAATATGCCACCGCCACCTAGTGGTAATGAAAAAGGTGTAGCCTACACTTTCATTCCAATATGACAGGGGTAAGTATGACTGCATATATGTACAGTTGTGCTCATAAGTTTACATACCCTGGCAGAAATTGTGAAATATTGTTTTTTTTTTTTAAATATGAATGATGACTGGACAACAACCATCATTAATTTATTCATGGTTATGTTTTGTTTCATGATAATGCTTTTCTGAAATGCTTGACCGTTTAATTTGAATCCCATTAAAATAAAATGAAATGTGTTTTGCCTGGCCCTTCATTTTTTCTTTAAAGAATTGTAACCATCTTACAAATTCTGCCTGGCTAATCAAACATATGAGCACAACTTTGTGTTTTCTCATTTACTAAATAAAAGTAGTGCTGTGAATTGTGTTTTTTAACAGTGAAATAAGTGACAACACCGTGGGTGACTTCTCGGGACTCTCAGACACTAAACACGGTCGTCACGATTATTCAATTTTGAGACATTAACACCCACCACCTAAACTTTAATAGCGGTTTGTGCGCAAGGGATGTTTGTCTGTGTGCATGTGTGTGTTTTGGGAAGCTTAATTACCCTGAGGAGCGCCACCGCATGCTGACAACTGTTCTCCAACCCCCAAAGAATGAGTGACATTTGATAAAAAGGTCACTGTTAATTAGTGCCCGCCGTATTATTTAGAAAAAATGCATCCAAATTGGAGTGGAGTAGTCTTGGAATAATGTTGTTTGCTGACATATTGACTGGACTTATTATTCAAATAACCGCTGGCATTTAGAACTCATGCGGAGACACTCAAGCCCCTTTTCACACAGAGATCCTGCAAAATGGAGGCATGACACAGCATGTTATCTACATAACTACAATCTTATTTTAAGAAGTGCAACTTTTAGGGGATCTGTGCTGGCCCGCGGGCGTCTACTAGCTCCTAGCGCCGGTGGGCTGGCGTGAGGTGGCGGGGCTGTCCAATTTGACATCGCCTCACTCCGTGCCGCGCATGTGGGTGCACACGGCGGAACACTGTAGCCCAAATAACATAAAACACACAACACTTCAGGGAAGATGTATTTTTTCAGGTTGTAGGCATAGCATGATGGCTAACTGCACACCGTAGTGGTAGAAATTGCCGAAGGTTATTATTACTAAGGAACTGCCAAGGGCCGACTCATGCCAGAGAGCTCAAGTGCATCACCGGGCCCTTTTTTAGCCACGCTCCCAAAAATTCAGACAAGTGAGAAGGTGAAAAAGAACAAACATGAAAAAAATCCTGAAAAAAACTTTTGGTGTGTTTATGGTACACTTCCAAAAAATATATATTTTCATTACAGGCATCGCAAGCTTACCTTAAGGCCATCATCGGGCTGTAGCAAAGCCCCGCTCATCAAAGTTTTGGCACACCGGTGCTTGTGAACCACCGTCTGGTCTCACAACTGCACTAAATCCTCCCCATCAAACTTTATGACTCACAGTGAAGGTCTGTTAGATAAGAAATGACCTCAGCGGGAGCAGAACACGACGTCTTGGAAAGCTAGTGGGCTGACGTCGGGCGTTGTACTGCAAAGCTAAATACCGAAACAATGCGCCAGTCTTTGTTGCATTGTATTGTATGGAACCTGAAGATGGGCCAAGAGCTTCTTTTCTGTCTTTTTTTTCCTGTTGTTAAATGAGCTTGATTTGATTCAAGATATCTCATTAAGAAAATATTGAAATAGTGTTAGATATGTTTTAGTAGTTATCATTTATTTGCTTAGCTTGCATTAGTATTTTGCATTAGTAGCTTGCATTAGTATTATGGACAATATTTAGATAGAAAGATGTCTCGCCTTCAACAAGATGACTCAGCAACATTTGATGGAAGGGCGCCTTGACCAAGGACGTGATCGGATGTGGTCGGGGATGGGACAGGTGTCGTCTGGTCCCATGTTTTGTGTTGTGTCTTAATGCTTAGAACATTATGTCTTGTAGAACCCTCCTATTTTCAAATAAATGTAGGAGCGACGGGGGAGATTGTTTAGAGCGTGTTGAGAGGCTGTAACCTGAACAATCTCCCATGCGCCCTCCTCATGAGTAAAATGACCAACGTCTTCATTCCTTTTGTGTTTATTCATTATAATGTTTATTCATTATAATGTTTGGTGAGATAAATCCAATTCAATGCTTTCATTCAGCTTGGCGGCCTCTCTTATCCCGACAGATAACTGACAAAGACAAGGTTCCATTTAATCCATACTCATTTGGTTCAGTGCTCAACTGTTTTAGATGGAAGATTTGTGCTGTTTGTGTTGGATTGCACAGAACTGGCAGTAAAGAAGGGAGGGAGGGGGTGGGACACACACACACACACACACACACCACCACTGTGAGACACAACTGGGAGCTATTCTGTAGTCAGTGCACATATTTTTAAGTTTCTTACTACATGGAGTTTGTTTGCCAGGATGCGAAGACAATCATTTTTTTTTTTTTTTTTTTTTTGTTCCTTCCTTAAAAGACACAAATCAGCCCTTGACAATGTTTCATTAAAGGGCACCCGATATGTGTTGCGACGTACCATGGTGGCGCTACACAGCGGCACTGTGTGTATACCCCACAGTTTGTGAAACAAAAGCAGTGCTGATGACAACTATACTAAAGACGTGAAAGTGATATTTGTTCATGACTGATGATAATAGAAGAGCTAAAGCACGTTCTACGAGGCAAAAATGTCCACTTTTAGATTTATTACCCTTGCCGAGAAAGTTGTTTATTCCTTGTTTTGGCCCACCAACCATTTACATTGTCGAGAGTCCTGTTATATTCATCGCATTAATTTAGCCATTTTACACGCTAAAATGGGTATTTTACGTCAAATAAAGTTGATATAACCCTTCGTCACAAAAGAGTCTCGAAGCACTTTGCAGGACCACACTTCACAAAAATACAGTGTTATTTTTACACTGTATTTTGTGTCTTAAGTCAAGACTTAAACTATTTCTACAATGGTCTAATTTCACTCTAATATGATCAAACTTTGCAGTCCTTGTCCAGAGTCTTGCGGCAGCATTTTGTACTAACTGTTACCTTTTACTGCTAAAGATGGAAAGACCAGAAAGCAGCATGTTCCAAAGGCCAAGGCAAGACGTAACAACTGCACGAAGTATGGAGTCTGCGTAGAAACGGCCATATCCTCGGGATTTTGTGAAGATGGAAAAAAATCACGTTCTAATAATGTTCTTGATGTTGATGTATTTATGCATTTTGTTTGGTCAAATTAACACAAATGATTGTTGAATTTATTGATTGTAAATAATACAATAAAAGATTCGTGAAATAAATACTTTTACGTACACTCGGCGCTTGACATTAAAACCCACCGACAACGGTTTCAGCAGCAGCGGGTAATAGCGCCCCTCCCACTAGACACTTTGGCAGGTAGAAACCTTTTTTTAAAAAGTGACAATTGAAGATATACAAATATCAGTCATTCCAGTTTACATGGCCTACACAGTTTTTGTAATGCAATTCACAATGTTATCGTGGCGGTTTGAATTTTCTTGCGCCTGCAGCCTCAGAATGATTGCCACTTCCCTTCTCGTTCATCTGTCCCATTGTCGTCTTTTTCATTCACGCCCACAGCCATTCAATGAACCAATCACAACTCGTCTTTTTGCCCCGCGCAGTCCAAATCAGTCTTCCAGAATGTCATATGGACTGTCTTGGAAGTGCCGTCTGACGAAAGCGTTGCCGGAGTTTTCGCGTTATGTTGTTGTTCGTATTTTAGTATTTTCCCTTTTTATGATAACCAGTGCGAGGGATGCTGATTCTGCATAAAGTTCTTTTTTTTTTTTGCTTGTGGCGTTCTCGGCGTTCACGGCAAAGTCAGCACACACGGTGTTGTTTTTATTTCTTCAAATCTATCTGTGCAGCCCAGTACCGCATGGCCAGCGTCCCTGTACCGGTCCGCAGTTGGGGCCACTGACCTAGCCCATCTGTCCATGTAAAAATCGAATGTGGCCCCTGAGCACCAAAGTTTGCCTACACCTGCTCTATATCCTCACTGAGCTAATTACCGCCAGCGTAGTATGAGCGGTCTGTCCTGTGCCAGCCGTAACCTCGTAACCTTGCCCCCCGAGCATGACGTCCCTGAGCTTTGGCGTCCGGGACAAACAGCTATTACGAGCGGCGAGAGCCAAGCGATTGCCCGCCGCCGTTGTCCGCCTTGTTTTTGCAATATGAACGCTGAAGTTGATGTATGGGCCCCTTGCACGCGCCCAACAGCCGCAGTCTTTCCGACCCCGGGTGATGAATAGCATCAATATGGCGCTCGAGCAACTCCACTCTTTTTCCGTTTTGTTTCCATCCCTGGCAAGCGCTCACATGAAGGCTATTGTTCTTTCCATTTTCTGTCCGCCATCTATTTTGCTGACGACACAGTGCTCCTTTTGTGACGCTTTTTAATGAGCTGCAAAAGGTACGCAAGAGTGCACGAGGGTGGGGTGGGGGGGGGGGGGGGTGGGGGGGCACTTGACAAAGCACTTTTTTGCAAAGATTACACCCGAGCCCCGCCGCTTTGTCTCTTTCCCAGCACTGTTCTGCAGGAGAATGAGCGCAGGAGGACAGATTAGCATCTGCGCCAATTGGCCCGCAAATTGGACAGCGTGTCGGAAGATGGGAGCGGGTTGACGGAGGGACGGGCAGACAATAGGCAGCGAAGGTCGTCGTTAAGGACACAGTGTTGAATTTGCATGGAAACCAAGTTCGTAATGCCGTAGTAGTGTAGTGTGGCAGTAAACTCAACTCACTTTGCAACAAGCAGCGGTTTGGCAGGGAGCAATTATTAGGCCACACCCCTAAGAACAGAAAGATGGGCAATTAACCAACGTTAATGATGCATCAAAATCACCTCAGCCTGAAAGATGATGAATTGATCTTTCATACTTCTATAGTAGGACTGTGGTATATGCTGCACAAATGTGCACGAGCTAGCCACAGTGTTTGTCTATGCTTAACATACATTTTTAGAATAAGAATTGTTTGTTGTTCATGCGCAACATCGTGAGGGCAAATACCAAACAAGGCGGCCTAGCTGGTCTGTTGCTTTGCTAGCATTTCAAGCTCACGCTAAATCGTATTGTAGATTTCAGCCAGCATAAACACAGTTGGCTGTCTGAAAAAGCATCCTTATTTCCGAGCAGAAGACTCAATTATCGGTTGCACTGGATAGCGGGAGGGGCCGACCGTTCCTATAAAAGTCTCACAAATGTGATGTTATTGATTGTGGCGTTCTACATTCAATGTTCTCTTTCTCTTTTTCTCCCTGGCAGTGGCCAACATTCTGTGGCGGGATGAAGGTACGGCTCCATAGCTGCATTCATTAAAGTGGCTTAATTGAATTCCTGTAATAGGGTTAGCCAACTGTGACAAGAGGGATTAAATGATTTGACGCCGCCTTATTTACTCTATGGTGTATTGTGCAGGGCCTATTTCACCAGGCGGGTGATGTTCTTTGTTGTTGCAGGGCTCGGTATCGGAAACATGTTCTACGTGTTCTACCAGGACGGCATTAAAGTCATCCAGCCGGTGGCATGCGAGATACAGAGGCACATCAAGCCCAGCGAGAAACTGCTGGCTCTGAAGGTGAGATGTACTCCAAAACCCTTTCAAGAGTGTCCCCTGGAGTGTTAGGAAAAATAGATAAATCAGATAGAATAGATAAATAAAATAGATTAAAATGTCTCAAGGACCCGTGTCTAAATTTAAACTGAAAGACGGCCATTTTGGTGTCAATCAGTCATTTTGGGTCAAATCCAAAGGCTCCTATTTTGACAGGCTCCTATTAGAGAAGAAAACTCAGCCCTCGACACTAGTTCCATCGATCAACACCAAATTGGGTGGAGATGTCTACCATAACAGTACGTATGAAAAGGTCTCAAGAACCCACATTGGAAATTGTACAAGAAGTCATCAACTTTGGTATAAAGCAACCATTTGGGGCAAATTCCAAGGGTTCATACTTGACGAACTAGGGAAAAACAACTCGGGCACGGACAAGTTTAATCGATCGACACCAAATTGGGTAGCTACGGCTATCATGAAAGTCTTCTTTTCCTTTGGGCTTGTCGCCACAGCGCGTCATCCTTTTCCATGCAAGCCTATCTCCTGCATCCTCCTCTCGATCACCAACTGCCCTCATGTCTTCCCTCACGACATCCATCAACCTTCTCTTTGGTCTTCCTCTCCTCCGAGAGCGAACCTCAACATCTTCATCTCCGCCACCTCCAACTCTGCTTCCTGTTGTCTCTTCAGTGCCACTGTCTCGAATCCGTACATCATGGCTGGTTTTATAAACTTTGCCCTCCATCCTAGCAGAGACTATCATGACAGTATGTACGGAAAGGTCTCAAGGACATGCCTAAAATTAAACACGTTCTGCCTTTGGTTTGAAGCAGCTATTGTAGGCGAATTCGATCCCTCTCATACTTTGACTATATCCGACTATGGAAGGTATACTGGATGGATAGGCAACGCTAAACTGCTCAGCTTTTTGTCTTTGCTGTTGAACTTCGGTGGTGAATGGAGTCAAGGTTTGAGGATCACTTCAATGATTTGCCATGGGAAGCAAGCAAAAAAGAAATAATAATCAGTGCCCATAGCCATTTTCAATTGGAAACATGAATTGAGTGAACTGCTTTCCTTTTTTCTTTTTTTTTTTTAAATGTGCTACATTGGTAGAATGGCGATATTTTCTGTTTTTACATAATCAAGAGTTGTCTTGTTTGTTTGAATCTAGCAACAAAGATGAGGAAATAAGACCAGTGCACTAAGGATTTTGATAAATTCAAAACAAAAATTCAAAACAAAAATAATCTAAACTGGTGGCTTGTCCAAGGGAATTCCATACAGAACAAAAACAAGCATATTTAACTCACGCGCACACGTGCCCACACGATGTTGAGGTGATGTGCTGGGACGTAGCAGCCACCCCCGTTCACACCTCAGCTGTACCAACAAGGCTGTTGCTGGTAAAGGTGTATCCATCTTTTTTAGAGCCACTGACTAATTTGGATCGTCGATGACTACTGTTGGACATTTGAGTGCACGTGTTTGTGTTGTATGACAAGAACTGAGTGAAAATATAGACTGCTACAGCTAGCTTCCATTCATGTTGCCTTGTTAGTGACGAACTTCATGTGGGGAAAAAAATGACTGATTTAGATCTTCTGTGACTCTTGTCGTGCATTTGAGTGCATCTTTTTGTATATGATTGTAGATATTCGATATGAATTGATATTTATTGAAGATTATAAATGTACAATATAAAACAGACCCAGACAAAGCTGATTTACATGAAAACCAGATTTCTTTAACAATTATAAACATCACAAAGAAATATTTTTTTCCTGTAATTATTTAAAAATATATAATAATATTCAAAAAAAAAAAGAACCCACTGTAGCAACCTGACTTGATTCTCCTTATCCAGCTTCCAAGAATGTGAGGCAACTTTAAGACCTTGTGCATTTGTCTCGCCAGTGTAATCATCGGGTGCATACTGTAGCTGGTATGACTTTTCAACTTCCAGTTGTCAAGGTTGTAAACAGTGATACGGTTTCATTATGCCACGACTTAACACGTTTGGAGTCGTAGAAACGTATTTTACAGTCAACACACTTGCTGTAACTTTCTCCCTGGCATTGTAAAGTCCAGGCAGTGCTTCCTCTGCCAAATATTTCCTACTGGGCAACTCATATCCGGGGTCCAATGTAGTGAACAAATTCATTTGGATCTTCTGTGACCCTTAGCGTGCATTTCGGTCCTTTTGTTTGTGCTGTTGGAGCTCTAAATAAAGATATAGACTGATACGTTAGCTACTCTCTAGCTTCCATTCCTGTTGTTGGCTTGCTAGCCAGAT
This sequence comes from Phycodurus eques, assembly GCF_024500275.1. Lineage (NCBI taxonomy): Eukaryota > Metazoa > Chordata > Actinopteri > Syngnathiformes > Syngnathidae > Phycodurus > Phycodurus eques. The sequence continues at coordinate 25,403,304 of NC_084533.1, forward strand.
GTGGTAGTGACCAACTTCTTGTGAACAAATTACTTTCATTTGGATCTGTGACTCCTGTAGCCAGTGCCTTTGAGTCCATCTGTTTGTGATATTTGACTAGGAGCACAAAGTGACAACGTAGACTCCTACGTTATCTTCTCTCACTAGCTGCCATATGTTGGTATTAACATTTGGTGGACAAAGGACTGCTTTTGGCCTTATGTAACTGCTGTCGTACATTTGAGACCACCTGTTTGTGATGTTTGACAAGATCTCAGACCAAGTATAAATGTAGACTTCTACCTTATCACACCAGCTGCCATATGTTGGTATTGAACAGATTTTGGTGAACAAAAGACTTTGCCTCGGAACTTCTGCGGCGGGTGTCACCCGCTGTTTGAAAAGGAGCACTGATGTCGACTCCTACATTTACATTAGCTTCTTGCACTAGCTGCCATCTACTGCTATAGTTCATAAGTCAGGACATTAGTACCAGTGTAGATTTACTGCCCTACTACAGAGGACAAGAGCGTCGTATGCCCGTTCTTAACCGAGACAAGCTGGCCAGGTGAAGGTACCTGTCACCGCACTGCCTCTGCGGTTATAAATACACACATGAGGCATTAATTCCAACACCCCGGAGCCTTTTTATTTCATCTCTCCTGGCCGGGAGCCGCTCTAAATCGCTCCACAGAGTCGGGAACAGACGGCTGGGCAGAGGATAGCAACGTCGGCCAGCCAGGCGAATAGCTGCCAGGGCCTGGAGGCTGAACATCCGGGGAACGTGCAGGCTTTGTTGTGTGGATTATGTGGTAGAAAGAAAGGAGGGGAAAAAAAAAAAAAAGCTCATTCGTCACGAGGAACAAACAGGAATACTGTTGATAAGGTAACTGCCAACTGTCTTGTGTGTGTGTGTCTCTCTCTTTCTCTAGGAGGAAGTGTGTCCCACCTCAGAAGACGACGAGGTGCAGAATTGTGTGTGGTCAGCGGCAGTCAACGTCAAAGACAAATTTATATACGCCGCGCAGCCCACTTTGGACCGTGTGCTCATCGTGGACGTCCAGTCGCAGAAGGCTGTCCAGGTAATTCAATTTACATATTAACACACAATTAACATGAATTCATGTCACTAGTTAAACAGTTGGTATGCAGTCAAACATAATAAGCCAATGCATCATTTAGCAAAAATGATAACTTATATAAAATACATTTCTTTTATATAAAAAGTGTATAATTTTTTACATTATGTGTTCATTATATTTAGTTTTATGACATATTTTATTTATAGAATTATATTATCGGTGAAGCTATATATTATTTTTATGATGTTATTATGTTCTATATTATTATAACATAATATTGTTATGTACAGTGGAAGCGCTACAGTTTGACAACCCCGAGGTTGGAGGATTTGGAATTTGAACAAAACGTCGACACTCGAACCTCCGTCACGAGTGACAATCACACTATACCTTCTGAGTCCCCAGTTTTAGGAGCATTGAAGGATTAATTGCACGTTTTGCTTTTTTTTTTTTTTTTTTTCTTTTCCCAACAACCTCATTGTGACCCTTCTCAGTCACACATGGTGCCATCACACTCGTTATAAAAAGGCCTTTTTCCTTCCCTGGGAGACTTTTTATTTTAATTTTTTCCATTGAGGCTGCCACTCAAAGTAGCATCCAACATGCTTGTTGTTGTCGTTTTTTAACTAAGTGGCTGTGAGTGCCGTCGTGTGTCGGTGGCGTTTCTAGGCGTGTCTCGCATCCCCCGCAGATGGCTGTTTACGCCTCGGCGGCCTCACGGGGGAGGAGAGCCTCCCAGTCGCCGCTAAGCAGGCTGAGCTCCCCCGAAAACTGTCAGCAGCTCATTTATTCAGGCCGCCTGGAGGTTGAGCTCCACCGCGTTATATTAGCAGCTGTTAATTAAAGCACCTGAACCTCCCGCTGCATCCACTTGCACACACTTTTACTGTGGTTTCGTTTTGTACTAAAGTGATGACACCAGCAATGTAACACTACCCAGAACGGGAATCAATGAATAATAAAATCCTAGATGTTGGTTGATTCCAGTGGCGGGCGGTGCATTCTGACTTAATGCGCCTCTTAGCACCACCACCATCACGTCGCAATTAGAGAAACCATCAATACTATGCAAAACGCTCTATACAGTAACAGCATGCAACTGTGCCACGAACATCCTCTGGAGCAGTTCCGAATCAATATTTATCTAATTACATAATAAAAAATGTAAATAAAATACATATGGCACCAGAGATGCGGACTATTAAATGTATTAATGTGTGTAGCTCATTACAGATGTGTTTTGCTTGTCGAATATATGAAATATGATTGTTTAAAAAAAAAAATTTAAAAAAAAAACAGTCCCATTGCTAATATAGTTTAAATTACATCAGCAAACTACTGATTCTGAAGTCCCGGGGCAGATTAGATTGACATAGCAACAGAGGAGCCGTAATCTGATTGGACAAAAATAACATCCACATACATGTGCAGCCAAGAGAAATGCTACGAAGTGAAGAAAATAGAGATGGGGAATAAAGTGGAATAAAGAGGAATTTTTTTTTTTTGGGGGGGGGGGGGGGGGGCTGATGCAGTAGATACTCCTCTCCAGTCATGTACCTGGCAGTAGTGTCTTTTACAGTACAAATATAGGGAGGATCATGTCCACAAGCATTGATAGCAAATGCAAAATTTCCCACAAAATTGTCACATCGGTGCCCTAACAGAAGATTTATTCGCTTATGCATTCTTAGCTAGTAACCCAGGCTCAACTTAGCTCCTCCCCAATACATATTTAAAAAAAAAGATTTTAGAACAGCTGAGATGAAGCGCTTCAACAGACTGTACTTCCTTTACACCAGTTACTATTCTCTTATTAGGCAGGGCTTTGCCGTCCTCTTTTACAGAAAGACCAAAAATAATCAGCCGAGAAAAGGGGTGTTATTCAGCAAATAGCTGAGGATCGATTCGACAGAATAAAATGCGACTAGGTAAATTCATAAATAACAAAACGCAACTAGCAGGGGCTTCACTATATCTGAAAAAAAAATGTCAAATTACGCGAACTTGAGACAGAAAATCAACAGCGTGAGATATTTCTGGATGCGAAAGTAGTCAGGAGGAAGACAACAAACCGCAACACCTGTTTTCTCCCAACAGCGGGATGAGAAGAATACTCCATAACAAATAGACCTTTCTATGTCTCCCTTAGCTACGCTGCGTGTTTTCTACAATCAAAAGCCGTGTGTATGTGTGTGTGTGTGTGTTTGTCTGTGTGTGTGTGTGTGTGTTACAGACGGTCAGCACTGACCCGTATCCCGTCAAGCTGCACTACGTCAAGTCTCGAGACCAGGTGTGGATCCTCAGCTGGGGGGACAGGCAGAAGAGCTTCCCCACACTGCAGGTAAAGGAAAGGAAAAGCTAAAGCTTCCATTTTAGTTTTGATCTTTTTTGTTTTTTTTCCTATGGATGAGAGAAAACAAGTAACATTGATATAAAAACACATTTAGATCAGGCACTACTGTAATTTCCCCATGTATAATGCGTGCCCCTAAAATGAGGAATTCCCTTCTACCTTTGTATAATACGCACCATTGATTTGCTTGTATCCATGCTCAAAACATTAAGTATTATCTGCATTTTATTAGGTTTTTCTAGGTATTTCAAGGCATTTGTATTTGAGTTATCATATTAGCAAAGAACAAAGACGGTGCTTGACTCAAATCACTGCTCAATGATATGGTAAGTATAACATTTTAATAATGCTGAAGCGTCTCGAATCACCACGGGAGACGCTAGTTCGTTAATTTTAGGGTTCACTGTGAAACAACAAAACACAGCTACTGTGGGCTGTAGCCAACGCCGGAAAAAAGCAAAAAAAACAAAGCTAAATAAGCTTTTCTCTGATAGACTGCTGTTATTCCTAATTTAAATACGGAAAACACCTTTGCTCTGATTGGCCTTTGGTGATATCGCGGCGTCTTGTGGCACCCAAGCGATCATAACGACGTCGCGTTTGAATCCTTTGATGTGGGGTCTTACTATCATGGTGAAGCAGAATTCACCAAGTGTTCGTTGGATTGTTGGCCCACTCATGGGGAACATGAGCTGAAAGGAGCCGTGGATGAAAATAAAAAGCGGTATTTTGAGGCTAGGCCGGTCCTGCGGTCCCATTCATTTCAACATAACCGGCGCATGATGTTCATTGCTTGCTTACTCACAATTTGTGGACAATGACCGCAGGCTTCGCTATTTCATCCACTGTTATATTATAAATTATCACTACTGCAGTTAAGTATGATGGTCAGACAAAATAATGTATGTATACTTTATAGACTGTATTTGTATGGCTTGGCGGCAGCTGAGACGCACTCGTTTAAAACCTGTAAATGCCGTGTTGCCGAATTATTAGTACTTGAATTATTAGTAACTATGTCACAAACACACGAAAATCTGATCCAGTGGTTTTGCGAGCCTTAGATCGTTTATTGTAGTCGACAAACCGCATAGATGTTCGACATAAATAGACTAATTTTGATCTACTTTATGCAGACGAAACCGTCTCCAGTAAATGCATTAATCACAGGCTTTACTGAACTCATAAGCATAATCTCAGACGCTGAATTAAAATAGCATCAAGAACAGTAACAGTAACAGAACAGTCCAGCCTAGAAACAGGTCTAGCACACGTAAACGTGAGAAGAGAGGGAGCGAAAGAAAGCCAACAGTGAGTACTTGACTGCAGGGTTTGGCTGGTATCCTCGATCACGGATGATGAGTGCCCGTAAAAACAAACAAAAATTGAGCAATATGTCAGTGGTTGAATATTAAAATATGAACAAGAATTTCCAGAGATAAGAATAACTTTTCCGTTTTCGTTCAACTCTGGATGGACCCTTCCGGTTGGAGTGATGAGGAGGCTTTGTTAAGACAGTCACATCTCACTCAAAAAGAAATTTAAATAAAAAGAGGACCGTAAGAAGTTTGATTAATTACAAAGTTTTGCCACCAAATTGAGACATAAGCCCTCAATCACCAGTAAAATGCCGATGGAATATCTCTGGACATGTGAAAGGAAGATGGCGCCCATTTCCATGACTTGAGAGAAAATACTACAACCCCAATTCCAATGAAGTTGGGACATTATGTTAAACATAAATATAAACAGCATACAATGATTTGCAAATCGACCTATATTTAATTGAATACACTAGAGAGACAAGATATTTAATGTTCAAACTGATCAACTTCATTGTTTTTAGCAAATAATCACTTGTTCCCAAAGAAGTGAACCTCGCCCCATCTTTGCTTGTGAATGACTGAGCGATTCAGGGAAGCTCCTTTTCTACCCAATCGTGGCACCCGCCTGTTCCCAATGAGCCTGTTCACCTGTGGGATGTTCCAAACAGCTGTTTGATGAGCCTTCCTCAACTTTTGTCACTCTTTTTTGCCACCTGTCCCAGCTTTTTTGGGAACATCTTGCAGCCATAAAATTCTAAGTTAATGGTTATTTGCTCAAAACAATCAAGTTGATCAGTTTGAACATTACATATCTTGTCTTTGTAGTGTATTCAATGAAATATAGGTTGGGCATGATTTGCAAATCCTTGTATTCTGTTTTTATTTATATTTAACACAACGTCCCAAGTTCATTGGAATTGGGCTTGTATTTCATGCTGTTAAATTACAGTTCGTCCATGTTAACCGAGCCTCTACTGTTAATTTGCCTGCGAGGGATGACTCTGTTAATTTACAGCTATTCATTAAAAATACTGTTTTGTGCTGTTAAATTACAGTTATTTACTGTTATTGTTAAATAGCCAATTGAACTGTTCATTTACCTACAGGGGATGACTATTTAACGGTATTTTAAAATTATTATCAAATACAGTAATATACTGTTGTAAATTCACCATAAATTAACAGCACTTCGTTACAGTGTGGCTTTGCCATGTTTTTCTTCCAGATCAAACTCTATTTTCCACATTCCAAAAAATGTGCATGTTAGGTTCATTTTAGGCTGTAAATTGTTTGACTGTGAATGGTTATTTGTCAATATATGTGCCCTGTGATTGGCCGGCAACCAGTCCAGGGTGTACTCGCTGGGATAAGCTCCAGCTCCCCTGCCACCTTAATGAAGACAAGCGCTATAGAAAATGGATGGATGGATACCATCCAACTTTTCCTCTTTGCCATCACTGGTACTCGTCTGAATAATCAAAAGAAAAAGCCAACACACGTACTCTATCTCGGTGTTAACCTTGTCAAATGTCTCCACAGGTGATCAGTGAGGCGAGCTTGAGGGTGTCCCACCACACGGTACACACGCAGCCGGTGGGCGGACGCTTCGACAGGGCGGACGACTTCTTCATCCCCTCGGCCAGCCTGATCGCGGACAGCGTGAGGTGCGCGAGTACACGTCATCCACGTACACTCTGGGTTTTTAGTCGCCCTTGGGAATGCTGAGGTGGTTTGTTCGCTCCCATCTCAAACTGGCCTGCTTTTACCCGCCTGTCTGTCAAGCCAAGAGCAGGTAGGCGGTGTAATTACGTTGCCAGGCATCTGGCGGGCAGAGTCCAGCACCATTACCGCGTTGACAACCTCACCGAGCAACAAAAATCAGTGCAGCTCTGCTTAGCTTTTGGCATTGACATGATAATGGGTATCCCCTCCGAGCCCACACTAAAACAAATGCTGCTTGTGCGAAGCAAGCGGTGGCTAATTGACCACAAAACAAAATTCATAAAAATGGAAATGAGAAGTCAACCAACATCTGACTTTTGGGGCAGAAGTTATGATACAGCTCTTGTATTCATCACATTTGATTGAGCCTAATGTTGCATATTATGTAACATACAGCGTATTGTTGTGTCCTTAACCATCATTCATAGACGTATCCACATGAGCAGACTTTCAGTCAAATCCCGTCAGTAAAACCGCACTGCTAGTTCTTATTTCTAAGCCTTTGGCTTCTGTCAAGAAGAACCAATCATTGCGCGGGAGACAGAGCATCAAAACAAGCAGAGCGGGATGTTCATTCAAATGTTTGGGGGAATGCAAGAAATGTCCAACGTGATAGTTTGGCCCTGTTCACAAATCAAAGCATTCAAAATCACATCATGATGAATGGTGCGGTGGTAAAAATGCAAACGAGGCTTTGTCTGAGCATTTTATGACTTATGCTTCCATAAATCAACCACTGTTAGGAAACGTCAAGCAGCATCTGTCAAGTGTAGCTGAAGAAACACGTTCCTTTTATTGCCGAATTAGGGGGGACTGGAAAATACACATGGTGTAGTTATATAAAATCAATAGGGTTCACTCCTTTAGATTTGAAGGAAAGTTTGAAGGCCATCAGTTGGGACTGCTCGAGCACCCAACATAATCACTGATCGATTTGAAATGTGATTGCAGCAACTTCAACCATTTTGCGACACCTCATTTAAAATCAATACAATTCAGGCTTGGATACTGGAAAAAAATCCATGAAATGTAGCACGGGTTAGTATCATGACTTGTTATGTGCCGAAGTGGTGCAAAAACTGTCAAATGGATGTAAGCTAAAGCTAAATTTACACTGTAATTCGGATGATGTAAATAAATTGAATAATGTGCGCCGCTGGTTAATAAAAAGTTAACTTTCCCTGAAGTGTCTTTGTTATGTGGACCCACACACAACAGCACCGAGCGAGGCACCGGTCTAGCGAGCTCACTAGCTCGTTACCCCACTAGCTCGTTAGCCCGCAGACTAGCGAGCGTAATAAACAGTTAACTTTCCCTGGTCCTCACACCAGAGACGCCGTACACCAAATAACACATCACAGGGAAGATGCATTTTTTTGGGAGTTGTAGGCTTATCTTGATGGCTAACCGACTCATGCCATACAAATCCGGACAATTGAAATGGTGCAAAAGAGTTTAACGCTATATCTCAACAATCCAGTACTAAATTATAATAGACAATGACTGGTGACTTTAATTCTCACTAAAGCTCACAACACAAGTAGATTTTCACATTTCCCTTGTGACAAGAAAGGAAGGCAATCAGATTCAATTGCACTGAGCATTTCCAAAGACATGGTGCCCAGTTAGATTGCAATAGCAGCGTTTGAACAACAAGGAACAAAGTTTTGACCCAAGGTATGTGCTTCCAAGACGCCTTGCCTCACCAGTACAATGAAAAGAGCGTGAGAGCACAACAAATGCTGCACATATTCAGGGATGTCAGATTGATGTGATTGCGTCACAATCATGTCAGCGCTTTTAAGGAGCAATCGGTTTGTTTTATTGCCGCCAGTCCCCATATATTGGTATGCACTTTATGAAATGACGTGACATAACTCACCCTGTGGACCACTGTGGGACCAGTTTGAGGACCACAGATCTAAGGATTGTTCCAGCCTGTCAAACCAATAGTTCCTCACTATTGTTAGCGACGTTCCATCTTTACATCCATTTTCCGTACCGCTTATCTTCACTAGGGTTGCGGGCGTGCTGGAGCCTATTCCAGCTGACTCTACGCGAGAGCTGGGGTTCACCCCGCTTTAGTTCACTTATTTATTTATTTTATTTACTGAAGACCCAAGATGACGAACCCAAAGCATGATTGAAATTATAGATTTGACCAGCGTTCTGTCCATGTAAGATTGTTTACAGCCCAATAAATCTGTTTCTTATCTGTCCGTGACGCATACAAATAAAGAGTTCTGGCGCCCCGTCACATGACGCAATCTGTGGATTGATGATTACCTCGACAGCGACGTTGATCACGTGCTCGCCATGTGTGCCCCACTGGCTGCCGAATGTTCAAACAGCATAAAAAGATGATAAATGAAGCCGAGATTGAGACGCCCGTTAGCCTCCGTCAGAAGCATGCATATCTCGCGCAGCCGTCAGAATGTAATGTGCCATTAGCAGATTCTTTGGAGTTTTTAAAGGTGTGTTTTTAAATGATACATGCATATGCAACGTCTTCTTGTGACAATGGAGGTCAGACGGTTGCTCAATTGAAGAGCATCAGGGGCCACGTTAAAAATCAGACAATGGATTTTCTACAGTCTTACAGTCCAGTTCTCAAAAGTCAAGGTATACATTTTTATTGTTCTTAATGTTATTCAGTGGGTTTACTTCGATGGCATCCAGAAAATTGTTTGGGAGTATTCCCCTAATCCTCAAAGTCTGAAGACTTTTGGGATTCTGAGCCTTTCAACTGATAGAGGTTGAAGATCAAAACATACTGATCTTTGATCACCTTGGGAATCGCATCATAGGTATTCAAAATGAATTGGATTCATGCTTAGATAAAGACAAACTCTGAAACTTGGATGAATGTCAGTAAGGTGTCTGAAGGCTTAAAGAAGTTGAATTTTCCCATTACAGAATGAATACATGCTTATTGTATACTACTCTAAACCCGTAAAGTGTATTCCTGAAATTAACGCAGTCATTCGCAACCAAGTGATTTTTGACTAAATATAGCGCGTAGTTCACTTTGAGATCAAAGTCAACGCTGTTATCAGTCCATAGTGTAATAGTACAGTATAATTATTTTTAATATAGGAGTAATAATAATAGGCATAATAATATATATATAATAATGTAATAATAAAATAAAGAAATAATAAAGAAATAATGTAATAATGTTATGTCAATAATTCTTACAAACAACAGTATAATTCGCCTTCAGCATTAAAGTCAGCCCTATGATCGACTTTGTTAAACAAATTTGTAAACTGTTGAAAGTTAGCAATTTTGTCTTTGTTTTTTGATTCGGTTTTAAACAATGGATTACCGGATGAAGTGTCATTCTTAAGCATAATGAAGGTCTACTTTTTGGAAACTCAATTTAAGGTTTTTTAGGTGGAGAACCTCTATCCAACCAGAAACATTATGAACCAGGTCTGAATAAGCAGATGCAGCAGTGTCGCATTGCAGGGACAATAACTAATGTTCCTTAGCGCTAGTCTGTTTGCTTGAATAAATGTATATGTAATTTAAAAAAAAAAAAAAAAAAAAATGCATTATCACTTTTACTTCAGCCTCGTGCATTATTCCTCTGGATGGGATTCTACGTGCCAGTATACTCAGTGCTGAATGTTGATGTTGGTTACCCCTACGTAATTAGAATTAAGCTCGGAGGCGTCTCGGATACATGCGCAGAAGGATTAGACGTAGAAGAACGTCAGAAGATCAGAGTCAGGACTGATCCAATTCTGGTGATTTGTCACTCAAGAGTCACAGCCCGGCGTTTGTAACAATGGTGACGGCTGACTTCTATGTATAGTAATCCAGTCCTACTCAGTGGCCGCAAGTGTGAATATTTGTCCCTCTTTCTATGTGCCCTGTGACTGACTGACGACAAAGTCCAGGGTGTTTTCCAACTTTTAAAAAACACGGATAAATGGGTGAATGGTCTAGTATATGACCCAAGTCTGTAGTTTTTACTGCCGTTGTCTGTCATTCCAAAATATGATTGGGATCCATGCAAACAGTTGAAACGAAGTAGCAACTGGTCCAGTCATCACAGGATACTGGTATGAGCACAGAGATAATAATGCATACCACTTTTCAAGGCACTCAAAGACACTTTACAATTGCACACATTGTTCATTCACTCCACAGTCACAACCTGTGTCTGACAAACATTCCACCACATTCATTCATGGGCAAATATGAGTTAAGGGACACAATGACACAATGATGACATGCACATAGGCGGGGATACGAACCGGCGACCTTCCGGTTGCAGGGTGTTCACTTTACTGCTGCACCACCCCATGATGTCAGGATGACTATTGATTCAATTGTCTGGGTTGTTTCTCTTGATGATGTCAGGATGACTATTGATTCAGTTGTCTGGGTTGTTTCTTGTGAAATTGCCAACAGATATGGCCTCATCTTTCACGAAAATGAGCCTGTCCTACACAAGATCGACTTGGAGACGATGGCCTACGTGAAGAACATCAGCCTACGGGACTTTAACTGTGTCCCCAAGTCAGCGGCCTACACCCAGCTTGGCGGCTACTACTTTGTCAACTGCCGCTCGGACTCCGCCGGCGCCACGCAAACTCAGGTCATCGTGGACAGCGTGACAGACAGCGTGGTCGGGCAGAATCGCGATGTCAACGGAACGCCCCACGTATCCCCGGATGGCCGCTACCTGGTCACCGTTGACGACGATGATGGCCTGATGCGGATCCAGACCGTCTCGGAGCACGGCGAGATCGGGGAGCCCTTTGACATCCACACCAACTTGCACATCTCCGACCTGGCCTTCCAGCGCTCCTTTACTGAGGCCCACCAGTACAACGTGTTCGGTAGCTCCGGCCGCCAGACGGACGTGCTGTTCGTGGAGTTGCGCACCGGCAAGGTGAAGATGATCAAGAGCTTGAAAGAGGCCATCAAGCCCTATGAGTGGCCATGGAGCGCCAAGAACCGGGCGGTGGTGGGCGGCGGGACGTTCGGCCAGTACCTCATGACCCCTTCCCGTGAGTCCCTGTTTATCCTGGACGGGCGGCTCAACAAGCTTAACTGCGAGATCACTGACGTGGTCAAAGGCAACGTGTTGGTCTGGGTTGGGGAGTCTTAGGAACGAGTCGAGTTCTGGGACTGTTTCACTTAAGTTCACCGCGGAATTGCAAAATTTTGTGAGGGAGAATGTCAAGTATTTAAAAATGCTAATTGACCATTCACGTTATGAGATGTAAAAGTAATTGGAGTCATGAATATATATCTCTTTGCTGTACCTTTTGAAAATCGATGGACCTTTTGAAAAATCCAACACAGATCCGGACTGTCACTCGTAATTTACCCCCAGCTTTTCTCCCGTGCCTTCAAGGAAAATTAATGTCATTTTTTTCCAGCCCCTTAACTTCAATGCTATGTCATCTATGGCTTGATCCTGTCTGGTTTGAAATGAGACTCATTACGGTCAGACACTCACTAACCTTTAATAGAGAATTATAAAACAGCATTTGGTAAATTCAGATTTGATTTGATTTTTTTTTTTTTTTTTTTAATTCTGGCCCAAAGCAGGAAAGTCAAAAGTCGCTTATTTTAGCTTTAGGAAGGGAATTAATACATTACTTCAAAGAGTGTTCCTTGAGGAAGAGTCAATAGAGCACCAGTCCGTTTGAAGGATTAAAACTTTGGACCAAACAAAAGGGAAGGAAATTAGACTAGACTAGGCTGTACTGTATCCTAGTGATATTAGAGATTGTTGTGCGCTACTTGTGGTATATTGTGTTGAAGACAAGGTTGGATGATGACAATGGACACCTTTCTATGCATTAACAATCCCAATGACAACTGCATCTGAAAAATTTACAATGGACTTCTGGCGTGTTAATAACAAATGAAAACTGTCTTTCCTCTCTCACCATATGTCATGCATCACCCTCACTTTTGCTGCCACATTACGTTCTCTTTGTGTTTCTTTAAATCCAGAGCGGCTGGTTCAATTGGTTCATTCCGATTGTACAGGTAAAAACACAAGTGATGATCGTTCACTGAGCACATAGCGATCACCGCTTTCCACGTCCACAGTAGTCATGTCTCGTATGTGTCCCCCCCCTTGGTGCGATTGCTATTTATACATAAATACAAACAACGCTTGTCATTTTACCCAACAATAAAATCTATACCAATGAAACCCAGTGTAATATCTGTTCTTTCAATCATGACTGCAATCTTGCCTGCTAGGTGGAACACAACTCAATTTAATGCCTGCCGGTTATCATGGCAACAACACTCATGCTGAATAGCCATTCATCTGGCAGCCAAGGCATGTGATGTAATGTGTGATAATAGCACAGGAGATTGCAATTACTTTGGAAACGTTATTATTAAACGGTAATAATCCTGACCTTTGGCTCAAGACTGGCATAGTGCAAATCGATGGAGCCATGAATTCTGCCTGAAAATCCTGAAGGAGAATATTCGGCCATCAGTTTGGGACTTCAAGCTGAAATTAATTACTTTTTCAAACAGGCCCAGGTAGCTTTGAAGATTTTATTTTCCCCTTAATAAATCACCATTTAAAAGCTGCCTTTTATGCTTACTTGGGTTATCGATGTCTAATATTTACATTCATTTGATGATCTTAAACATTAAAGAGAAGAAAAACTGCACACAAAAAAGATCGAATTTGAGAACGGTGACAATACTTTTTCATATTATTCAGCACAGTACAAAATGCTGTTTTTGCTGACAAGCAAAGTAATGAGATAATTTTGGAGAAAAAGGAAAAATCGCACTGTTTGTGCACAAAACGGAAACTATTCCAAACCGTGGCCCAACGTATCGTGGTTTTCATAGACCATCCCAACCATACTTACGTATGTCGCTAAACTTCCCATAGCTGCATACACCATATAATAATAACTGAAGAATGCAACTATTTTAGAAATTGATTAAAATGGCTTGATTAATCAATAATTATGCACACCCGCAGTAGCAACCTAGTAACTCTGGGCAAATCGATGTACAGTGATCGATCACTATCAAACCACGACACTGCAAATCGCTCTCCCAATAACATCACAGAACAGATAAATCACATCAAATCGGGCTGAGATAAAAACAAAACAAAAATGTTTTGACGTACAATATTAGTTTAAATTGTTATTCACGTAAAAAAAATATTTAAAAAAGCAATTAAACTGAAGGAAATGTTCAGTAGCCACCTTCATACAAAATGTATCCAAAATACAAATAATATATGCTGGATTTTATTTTATTTTTTTCCTTTTTAAATGTGAACCTCAACGTGATCTGATTAATCGTACGACTGCCCGGGGCTGAATAAGAGGTATCCGTCTAGATTAAAGTCATATGCTACATTTTTAATCCCTAATTCATTCAGCCGCCAGCGGCGAACACATGCGGGATTTAAGGGCGCTTGGCAACAGGCGCTGCCTTACATCTCATAACTCAGAAAATGTTTTTTTTTTTTGCCACACACACACACACACACACACACTCAACTCTTGAATTAGAGCTTATTACATTTTGCAAGTGTAGAGATGTGGTGACACGTTGGCATACTGTCGAGTGTCTTGCCATAGAAAGAGTGAGGAGGACAAGAAGGGAAGAATGCGGAAGAGAGAGAGAAAATGGAAAGGTGAAGGATGTGAAGAATAAGAATATTAGAAGTAGAATGAGGAGCAATTCGTGAATAATAGGGAAAAGGATGAGGGGGAAATAAGGTGAATGAAGATGAGAAAGAGAAGAAGGATTTTGGTAGCGGGACTTCCTGTTTTTGCTTAGATACCCGTATGCTTGCTTGGTCGTTGGAGCCAATATTGATGAGCTTTTTGTCAGCACATGGCCAACTTGTTTGGGGCTGGTATTGTGCACTGAGTGAGGATTTACAGGACGAGGTAAGGCTCTGATGCAGGCTGGTACGCAAGTCGACCTGGGAATTTGCCGGCTTCTGTCGTAGCATCAGTTTAGCTCCCGAAACTCACTGGCCACGCCCCTTTGTGTTGAAAGCGGGGTGCATCTAATTAGCCGAACGGGGCGAGCCGCAACTGCCGTGTATCAGAGGGAATGCGTTCTTGACCTACTCGCAATAGGTGAAAATCTGAGATAGTAGACGACGAATAAAAAACCCTCACAAACACATTAGTGTTATTGTTAGTAAGTTATTGAAATGCACTTTTGGAACGCAAAACTGCCAAAGAAGGGAAAACCGGTTATTAAATTCAAGGCTTTACTTGTTTTTTCCTCCCTATACTGTGAATTTTTACATTATTTTCTATTTTAAATATGAAAATACATTTTTCGAGTTAGTTTAAGCAGATTCTTTTTGTTTATTCTTGTAATTTAGGTAATCAGACCACAAAGGCTTCACATATTTTTTTTGCTCCCACTGTATGTTAAACTGTACAGTATTAGTGTTTGACAGATGTACACTCTTTAAATTAAGAATTCTTAATAGTCTATAGAAAATAAAATCTAAACAATTGAAGAATTAACCCTGAGCCAAAATCTCGACGTCTGAACACGGTTGTTTCTTTCCGCTTATCGTTACAGGTATCCTCCTGTGGTGACATCACTAAAAAAGCCAAAGAAAAAGCCAAACACACTATTAGGAATGTGTCCCATAACGTTTGTCCATATTGTTTCGAATGTACAAATGATTTAAGAGGTTCAATCTAACGAGATTCATTTAAGCATACTGGACAGGAGGACATGCTATAAATATTATATATATATATATATATATATATATATATATATATATATATATTCCACAAAAAATCTGCGAAATAGCAGCGGTGTGAACATTGCACATGCCAATTAAAGATTTTTTTTTTTTTTATGTTTACAATTTTTTTTAGTTTGTACATTTTTTACATTATTTTTATGTGCAGGCCGTGTCTAATGCAGAAATATTGCTTTAGCGCCATCTTAGGGCCAGGAAACCATGTTGAAGTGAAGGCAGGATTTTCATTGACTGAGGCCATGGCCTTGTCTAATTAAAAAAAAAAAAAAAAAAAAATGTTTTAATATTTTGCCGCCTTCTTGTGGTATCTATTGGAAAATACGAACTGTAGCGTACGTCAACGACTCACGGATTTTTGTTATTCGCAGCGGGGCTCGGTTCCTATCACCCGCATATAGCGGGAGTCCACTGTACCTCCAAAGTCTTCATGAAGTCATTCTTCGCCCGCCCATCCATTTATATTCTCAGCATAGCCACGCAGGCTGGTGATTCATATTAATATTCCCGCTGGCTGAGGCTGAATATCCCTTCATAAAACAGCCATGTGAATGGAAAGGAGGTGCGGGCACTTCCTTAATTATCTATCGTCGGCGCTTTATCTAGTCTCGGTCACACGGGCGGGCCCCAATCTCGCCTCCATCGGGAGACGTTAACTCCGGCGCGGGCTATTAGCTGGTCGGCGAGACTAGGCCGCTCCATCATGTCGGCTCCGTGACGACTGATTGAGGCGTCTGATTGGTCGTGGCGCTCCGTGCCGACGGCGAGTCGGAAAAGATTTTCTTTCACGTACATAGAAGTAGATTTGTGACGCCAGGCAACCAAATATAAATACGGACGGGTGGGTTTAATCTGAATGAACGACAGGATGCTTTTTTTTGTTTGTTTTCATTAGCAACTGTGTGTGCCAACCCAATTAACACCGGGGAGGAGGCAGCACAGTGTTCGCTATCTACTAATTAAGTTCACAGCAAAACGCCGTTGAGACAAACTGCTACCGCTTTACTAACATAGCCGTGCTAACATTGTGAGGATGCTATTAGCAACAAATAGACACCTACCAAAAAAAAAAAAAAAAACAATTAAATTAGATTAAATAAATTCAAAAAAGAGTGTAAACTGTGATTATTTCCAATCATAGACCATATTGTAAGAAGTCAACTGCTGAGCACATTTGAACTTGATTGCGAACAAAAACAACAACAAAGCAGCACCTAAACAACAGATGAATTCAAGTCAAGAGTCTCACGTTCTAAACGTGTTTCCCGCACAAAAGAATTATTTTACGTAATGTGGCGCTAATTAATTGTTGCTAACCCCCAAAAAAAGCAGCACCTACCAAAACACATAAACAGTCTCTCAGATTAATTCAAGCGTGGACTCTTATCGCATATTGTAAACTATTTCACATTGCCATATTAAATGGGCAGGGGTGCCAGTATTAGCCATGATTGTATTAAAAAAAAGACACTTTATTTTTCGTGTTTTAACGAAAGAAGAATTTTTTTAGACAAAATACAGTGATGGCTTGGTGCCAATGTTTTTTTTTTTTTTTAGCCATGACTGTTGTTATGTGGAGTTGTTAACCAGAAAAGCAGCACCTACTGAGACACAGAAAGTCTCTAAACACTACATAACATAAACAAAAGAAACATAAATCTCAGAATTACAGCATGTTGGAAATGAGATACCCGCAAAGTTTTCTTATGTTGTGGCGACGCCATCTTAGCATTAATCGATTGTTGCCAACCAAAAAAATGGAGGCACATAAACAGTCTCTCAGATGAATTTCAGTATGGACTGATACTGCTTGTTGTTAATGAGTTCCGTGTGCTGTATTAGATAACCATATTTCATGTGGCGATGGCAACTTTAAACAACAATTAGAAGTTTTATAACCAAGTTTTTTTGTTTTTTTTTCTCCTGCAAATAACTTTCAATCGTACGGACGCAATGCATTTGCAATCCTTTTGCTCGATGAGACGATGGCAGCAGTTTTTTTTTTTTTTTGTTCCTTGTGTCTCGCTGACATTTTCATCTTCCTATTATGTCGTTGCAAATAATGAGCTCCGCCGTCTTGACTTCGCCGTCTCGTCCCGTTCGCCGGTCATCATTCCCTCCCTATTACTGTCTTATTACTCACCACATGGGTACAACACTGACTGCTATGCGTTGGCGTATTGCACTTTAAAACAGTTATTAGACCCTTATGTTCTCCGATTTGTTTTAAAACAATTTTTGTCCCATGGGAAATGATGTACAGTCAAATTATTGTAGGCAAAGTATTAATCTCTCTCTTTCAACTGTCAGACAAGTTTAAAAATATATATATTTTTTTTAACCACTGTATAATAACACTAAAATAAAGTATCATCTGCAACATATTGTTACCTACTGCCGATGTATAATATATATTAAATACAGCAATAATAATAAATTTAACGATAATAACTAAAACTGGGAATTTGTTAGTAATGAGTTGACGAATGTACTAAATAACCGTGAAAAGGACACTTCTCATCACTTTTATCTTTGTTCCGTTCAAGTGATTGTACTGTATGTGCATTAATGCATTTATTTATTTCATTTGTTTTTGCTTCTAACACTAATTTCATGAATTTGATCAACTACAAATGCTTCTTTGCTGTGCTGTATTTATTCCCTAGTATGTATTGTAACAACGTGCAGGTATGCAGTGTTCGTTCATTCTCTGCGATCGGAGGACCTATCTACTGTAATTCCGTACACATTGGCGCGCATTCCACAGTTCTGGATTTACAAATGATGTCTGCAGAAAAATAAAAATAAAAATAAAAATAGACTCGGTAATAATTTTAGGCTTGTTTTCTGATTTGCAGCCACATTTTGGCCCACCCACATTTTGGATGTGTCAAGTGCAGAAGGTGAGGACATTTCCTCATTGAAGTATTACATATATTCCGCGGTGTAATTGTTTTCCTGTATTGAAAGTGTAGATGGTTTTTTTGGGTTTTTTTTAAAGACAATAACGAGTGAAAATAGTGATAGTGAAACATTTGAATAGGCTTGTTTTTTTGTTTTTTTTTACATTGCCTGTTGAAATGCCTCCTTGAGGAAAGAAAACAGCCTCGTCATCGCATACGAGGTAAGTGTTTGCAGATTTATTTCCACGTATATAAACGGGTTTTGTCAGCGCCATGTTGTATTGTTTGCATCACAGATGCCTCAAAGACTTTTGAAAAGAGTTCCTTCCTCTGGATGACAACGGTGTTTCTGTAGAGTGCATGGTTGCATGACAGATGTACACTCGTCAAATAAAGTATTCTTAGTAGTACATATTAAAAAAAAAAAAAAAAAAAAAAAAAAAAAAAGATTTAATCTTGAGCCCAAATGTCGATGTCGTATCCCCCTGTGGTGAAATCACAAATAAATCCATACTTAAAGTTAACACACACAATTGGGAATGTGACCCATAACTTTTGTCCATATTGTGTTGAACGTACAAATTAATTAAAAGGAACTATATTCATTTAAGCATACACGAAAGGAGGACATGCTATGTGAAAAAAAAATACACATTTATTCAGTTTGACCTGACTTGCTTGTTCTTCGTCTTGACATGTTGTGTCGTTGTCGTCTGGGACAAAGTCACGGCTCGTTGCGCAGTGAGACAGCCATATTGAATGTGCGTGCGTGTATGTGTGACACTGTGATGATGTTTTATTCGCAGAGATGTCTGGTGTGTGACTCTATAAGAGCTTCCAACTCAACACAGGAGAGACACGACTCCACACGAAATTCCATATAAGCACGCTGCTGTTACATGTGAAAAAAAGACAAAAAAATGTCGTTATTACCAGTAGAAAAAGGCAATTCCGATGCAATGGACCAAGCACGCAAAAAGCTCGCATCGCCCCCCCCGAAACCATAAAAGAGGCGGGCCCCCGGTAGTGTCGTTTAAAGCAGTGGTCCCCAACCCCCGGTCCGCGGACCGGTACCAGGCATTTGTTACCGGGCCGCATAGAAGGAATGACCAATTTATATAATTTCCGTCGGGAGATGGGAGAAAGTTCTAGAAAGTCAACCATCACTGCAGCCCTCCAGCAGTCGGGGCTTTATGGCAGAGTGGCCCGACGGAAGCCTCTCCTCAGTGCAAGACGCATGAAAGCCTGCATGGAGTTTGCTAAAAAGCACCTGAAGGACTCCAAGATGGTGAGAAATAAGATTCTCTGGTCTGATGAGACCAAGATAGAAATTGTTGGCCTTAATTCTAAGTGGCATGTGTGGAGAAAACCAGGCACTGCTCATCACCTGTCCAATAAAGTCCCAACAAGGAAGCATGGTGGTGACTGGTTGCAATCGAAGAAAAGATGAATGCGGCCAAGTACAGGGATATCCCGGACAAAAACCTTTTCCAGAGTGCTCGGACGGTTCACCTTCAAAAAAGACAATGACCCTAAGCACACAGCTAAAATATCGAAGAAGTGGCTTCAGAACAACACCGTGACTGTTTTTGAATGGCCCAGCCAGAGCCCTGACTTAAACCCAATTGAGCATCTCCGGAAAGACCCGAAAATGGCTGCCCACCAACGTTCACCATCCAACCTGACAGAACTGGAGAGGATCGGCAAGGAGGAATGGCAGATGATCCCCAAATCCCGGTGTGAAAAACCTGTTGCATCATTCCCCAAAAGACTCATGGCTGACATGCTTCGTCAAAATGCCTGTCAAAAGGCTTGAGAATTATTAGCACCCTTTACACACCTTATGTATACCCTATTTGTATAAAAGCCATTAAAAGTCAATTTTCCATATATTATACCCATTACAAACATAGTCGCATCATTTACTAACATTTTCAGAATACATGCAGGTGCACTCCAGTCTTGTAGGTGGCGGTAGTTCACATTAAAGTTGCTACGAAATACCAATGCTTATGGATCTGGTGGTTTACCGCGACACTTGGCCCAAATACAAGCAGACTGTAACCACAACGAACGAAAATAAATTCCACGATCCACACCAGAATTCAGTGCACACCTCACACATCTCGCCTCATGTTTTCATGCTTGCAGGAGGTAATGAAGCATAATAGTGTGCGTGATGAATACAAAATGCAATCATGCTAACAGCGCATATTTTAAGGCTTCACTGGTTAGTTAATTGCCGCGTACAATATACCACTAGATGAGGCATCTGGACTCACCAGGCAGTAGACAATAAAATAATGAACAATAATTATAATTGGGGCATTACAATTCCCCTGATGGGGAGGTTTTACCCTGCCTGAAAACGACACTATTTTTCCACCTTTTGTTTTTAGTTTTTTTGGGTTCGAATGGCACCAATCTGAATGGGAGGTATAAAGTTGTCCCGCTCCAACTTCACCGTCTGAGCTAGTTGGGGCAGGATAGTTCTTTCTCATGATGTTCACCTTGGGGCTAATGAATTTTGTTACCGAAACTAGGCGAGCGACTCCTGTTCTTGAACAACTTATAAGCTAAAAGGGAAAAGCGATAAGAAAAAAAACAACAACAAAAAAACTGAGAAAGCAAAGACATTTTTACTAGCAGAGGCAGGACTTGATCACCAAACCACCCATGTTGACAACAATGCTGTGAGCTAATGCTAATCTGTGCTAACACTACAGCTATGCTTACCCTTTTGGCTTTGACGTGATACTGTTTCCCCATGGGCCAGTACTTGAAAAAGGCAGCTCTTTGAGCCCGCCGAGCTTCCACGTCATCAAGTGGAGGATGCGGGATTGTGTAAAATTGCCAAATAGTGAAATCACAACTGGGCAAATTTCAGAGGAACAAAATATTTTCCTGGTTGTTTAATTTCACACTTGATGGGAGGGTAGTCTCCAGAGACACAACTTGGCGTAGTACCAAGATTGACCTGTGAGACGCAGCATTGTTCCAGAGGGCAGCCAACAGTTAACATTTCCAATTGACGGCCTGACCCCGATTGTCGAATGCATCATCGGCTAGCCTTCTGGTTCACGTCCAATCGCGAAGTCTGTCATTTGTCACCGGAAATATTGAACGGGTTTGGCATTTCTGATCGTCAGGCCCGAACGTGTTCCAATCAGATCAGGGAGTAAATAAAAAAATAAAATAAAATAAAATCACTCACAACAACTTATCTTTTAAGGACATCTGAGAAATGCTCGAACGCGGCCTGATTGTCAGCATGTGCGTCGCCAGCTTCGTAGGAGAACCTGCGGCTGCTTTGGTGGCTCTTCAATTGAACGTGAGGCTCATGAACGAGAGAGGCTCGTAAACGGTAAATCCTCCATCCACTTGACACCTCGCGCGTGAAACGCTGTGCCGTCTTTCCACTTGTCACCTCAGCGCGTGCCGCCTGATCGCGTCAAAGCCTCAGCGATTGCCGAACGGAGACGAAACCGGCAGATAACATGAAATGAAAATACAGTCGGACATGTTGCTAACGTAGAAGATGCCCAGGGTTGAATCGAACACTGACGAGAACATCTCCAGTCCCAATTACGAACAGAATTCAAGTGTGACATCATGCGAGACTTCCGCAAATTTCGCCAGACCGATTTAGCACAACATCTAATCCGCTATATGCGCAACGTCACGTGACCAAACCCGTTAACTGACTTCTTGTGGGTGCTCCGCTAACGAGCATGACTCATTTGATTACATGATTGTTTGTAGTTGAACTTAAAAACATGTATATCATCTATTTTTCCAAATACTATACCGATGATATATGTCAACACAAAGGAAGTTTACACGTTGTATATTAGTTAGTATTAGTTATATAGTTTTTTTATACCCCATTGAACTTCTCTTTATACTTCTATGACATCACCTAAACAATGTTAATGTATATTTGACACCTTAAACCGAGGGTACATCTCCACAATGGCCAGGTTTCCAACCTTATTCACGTTGCAAATGTATTTTTGAATTTCCAAAAACCTGTTCTTCCTCTCCAGGTACTCCGGCTTCCTTCCACATTCCGAAAACATACATGTCGGGCTCATCGAAGACTAAATAGTGAGTGGCAATGATGGTTTGTCCACGCCGTCTACGCCCTCCGATCGTCTGGCAACCCGTCCGGGGTTTTCCCCGCATCTCGCCCGAAGTCGTGCCGGGCTCCAGCTCGCCCGCAACCCGAATGAGGCCAAGCGCTACAGAAATTGGACGGGCGGATGTCCCTCACATTTTGACATTCCGCCTCTTCAATAACACACAAATAGTTGCCGTTTATTTTCCAAATTCTGTACAAGCAGTGAGATTTTTCCTGAGAAGAGAACACATTTACTCAGTGTAATCAACAAGACTATTTTCTGCTTTCTTTTCCTTTTCTTTTTTTTGGTCCTCCAATTGCCTGATTAGAAGGGTTGGAGCAATCATCTTGAAGGAGCCAGCCGCTTCCCAGACAGAGTGAACGTATTCTGCATTAGGCGTGATTACAATGAGTCCCGCCAGCCTTTCTGAGACCACATCACTTTGGAAACAAATGAAGCCTGCCGCGCTGGTGGGAGATGTTTGGGTGGTTTCATTATTTCTTTTATGCTCGCTTGTTATTTAGCTTAAAAGGTGTCTGTATATTTTTCCTGTTGATATTAGGGTGTTTTGGTAATTGTTCTTAACAGAGAGATATTAGGCATTTCTTCCATCCATCCGTTTTCTACCGCTTATCGCGGGGGCAGTAGCTTTAGCAGGGACGCCCAGACTTCCCTCTCCCCGGATTGATTCTCATCCCAGCCGCTTCACACTCGGCTGCGAATTGCTCCAGTGAGAGTTGGAGGTCACGGCTTGATGAAGGCAACAGAACCACATCATCTGCAAAAAGCAGAGATGCAATACTGAGGCCACCAAACCGGACCCCCTCTACGCTTCAGATGCACCTTGAAATTATTTCCATAAAAGTTATGAACAGAATCAGTGACAAAAGGCAGCCCTGGCGGAGTCCAACCCTCACCGGGAACGCGTCCGACTTACTGCCGGCAATGCGGACCAAACTCTGACTCCGGTCGTACAGGGACCGAACAGCCCGTATCAGGGGGTTCGGTACCCCATACTCCTGAAGCACCCCTCACAGGACACCACGAGGGACGCGGTCGAACGCCTTCCTCAAGTCCACAAAACACATGTAGACTGGTTGGGGGAACTCCCATGCACCCTCGATGACCCTGCCGTGGGTGTAGAGCTGGTCCACTGTTCCGCGGCCAGGACGAAAACCACACTGCTCCTCCTGAATCTGAGATTCAACTTCCCGACGGACCCTCCTCTGCAGCACCCCTGAATAGACCTTACCAGGGAGGATGAGGAGTGTGATCCCCCTGTAGTTGGAACACACCCTCCGGTCCCCCTTCTTAAAAAGGGGGTCCACCACCCCAGTCTGCCAATCCAGAGGCACTGTCCCCGATGTCCATGCGATGTTGCGGAGGCGTGTCAACCAGGACAGCCCTACAACATCCAGAGCCTTGAGGAGCTCCGGGCGAATCTCGTCCACCCCCGGGGCTTTGCCTCGGTGACCTCAACCCCAGAGGTTGATGGTGCACTGCTTCTCCCTCCTGAGACGCCGGAAGGTGGACCAGAATTTCCTCGAAACCGAATAAAGAAGAGGCATTTCTTTCATAATTTAAAACAGCAGCCAAATGACACTCAACTTGTAGTGTAGCGGATGCATGTACAAAATGTGGCACGTGCAGAGGGCACCTCAAATACATGTACCCACCACCTTGTTGACAACAACATACTATCCATCCATCCATCCATTTTCTGAGCCGCTTCTCCTCACTAGGGTCGCGGGCGTGCTGGAGCCCATCCCAGCTATCATCGGGCAGGAGGCGGGGTACACCCTGAACTTGTTGCCAGCCAATCGCAGGGCACCTACAAACAAACCATTCGCACTCACATTCACACCTACGGGCAATTTAGAGTCTCCAATTCATGCATGTTTTTGGGATGTGGGAGGAAACCGGAGTGCCCGGAGAAAACCCACGCAGGTCACGGGGAGAACATGCAAACTCCACACAGGCGGGGCGGGGGGGGATTGAACCCGGGTCCTCAGAACTGTGAGGCTGACGCTCTAACCAGTCGGCCACCGTGCCGCCCAGCGCATACTAATAAAATATTTAAAAAAAAAAAAAAACACACATCAGAAGCTAATGTTCATCTGTGCGTTCAAGACAATTTGGCTCTGCTTAAATTACGGCTTTGAAATTATCGTTTCAGACCCTTTAGTCTGGCAGTTGCTTGAAAATGGTGGCTATTCGCACAGCCTCGCTGCCAAGTCATGGGTGGAGAAACTTAGTTTGGTGGGGGTTGTGAAATAAATTAGCAAAATTTAGAACGACTCGCTCAAAGACACGTTTTGGATAAGTGGGGAACTCACTAAAGCTAACTAAAGATTGTTTTTCCTATCATGACGCCGTTAAAGACAGTAAATTATGACGTTTGCTGCAAACTTTCTGGGAAAATGGTTGCTGTATGGTTGCTGTTCCTTCTCGCACAAATATGAAATAATCGTTAAACTTATCCAGGTTTCCTATATACTAATCCATTAACTCTAATAAGATTCATTTTATGACCAAAGCCGTCGATATTGAAGCCCGCTAAAGCCGCTCGGAAAAACAAAGCTATGATAGCCGCTGAATATTAAAAGAGGCGTCGTTTCATGAAAGTACTTTCCATTCCGATTTTAGAGGTCCCTCTCTGTGCATGCACTTTTCCGAGCGGCGCAAATGATTTCCCGCCTGCCCCTTTGCAGGCGAACATCTCTACCCATCACGCTGATGCAGCTATTAGCTCGGCACTCCATACAACATTTATCAGGCAAGCAGAACAGGCGAGACTACTTCCCGTGGACTTGCTTCAGACAAAGGGGCTTTTACATCGCAGCCGTGTGTTCTGCTCGACTAGATTCGTCAGCCCGCTTCTTCTTATTTTTCACCTTTCCCCCTCGTCAGAGCTTGACCCGAACCGAAAAATAGAAGTATAGCGGCCAATTGCAAAAGAGACAAAAGAAAGAGCCGCAGGGGGTTGAGGGCAGCTAGCGTATCCTTCCCCTTTTCATCAGATTCCGTTGATAAAAATGAGGCGGAAAGTGGACTTTCCTAAGTTTCCAGAGCCCCAGGCTGCCTGGAGAGCTGCTCAATTAGCGAAAACAACGTCAAAGTCTGTTTGCAGAGGACAACCAAGAGAAATTGAAGCTACAAGCAGCAATGAACGGCCCATCGCAGCCTCACGGACCGAAGTCGGAAGATTCACAAGTTATCGCAATATGTGTCTGCTAGTAAACATTGGCACTTAATCTCTTCCTTTCTCCCAAACAGAAAAGTTTTTGAACGAGCCCTGGAAAACGGCCACTTCAGTTTGACTGCCATGTCGGCACAGTTAATCTTAGTATTCGCCATCCAAGCAGTGTCGGCTCATTTTGCTTTGAAGAACAACGAAGTCTCGCGACACTCGAAATGAAAGATGTTTTTGTTTTTTTTTTCCCATTACTTTGCTTTCGTCACCTGCTGACTACCTTGAACTGTTCTCAGCCATTTTTAGCTGAGCGCCATTTCGTCATGATAACGTCTTGAAATTCTCCAGCGATCCGATTAGATTCATTGTAGCTGTGGACACAAATACTTTGTGTGTCACTCCTTGCCAAGACTAATGTTTGTGCGACTGCTACTACGACAACTGTAACGCCCCTCTAGATCACGTTTCCGCTATACTGCAGAGTTTTCTGTTCAACATTTTGAAATAAGTTTACATCTTTAAAACGTCTGCTTAGACCAGTTTTAACATGATTACAGCATGTGGTATGTGCTAATTTAAGACTTGAACAATTATTTATTTCTTTTAAGTTTTATTTATTTATTTATTTATTTCAGTCGATTCGATACGTTTTATTATCGCACATTTGTTTGTGTCCTGATACATTAACGGTGCATTCAAAAAGGGTAGCCGTGCGGTGGATGATGTGCCTTTAAGGGGCGTGGCCAAGTGAGTGACATCAGGAGCTTGAGTCAGCGTCACTCCTTGCGAGTGTTCTCATTTTGATTGTTTGTCCCGCTAAGTAAAAAGTTGCAAAAGCATCGGCGACTGTGGCTCGTGAATCTATCAAACCATTGTCCCCAGCTATCTCTGCGAGACGAGCCCTTTTCAATATCTGGTCACTGGGTAATAAATCAATGTCGATTAATGACATCGCTACAACCTCGGATCTGGACTTTTTGTTACTAACTGAAACGTGTTTAACAGAAAGTAGCTGTAATGCCATTTTAAATGAGGCAACACCAGCAAATTGTATGAGCTTTTAATCATGTAAAGCACATTGCGCTACCTTGTGTGTGAAATGCGCTATTTAAATACATTTGCTTTGCTTTGCCTTGCCCACATGCGAGGGCATCGCAGTACCTTCATTGGTACTATAAACGGCATTTCCGAGGCTCACGTACATCTCAAAATTTGGCTCGCAACACCAAGGAAAATAGATATCGAAACAACCTAGCGAGTGCTCGTAACGAGAAAAACTATGACGTCGGAGCACTCCACATTTCAATCTAGATTTGCACCAGTGGTGGTCTGAGAAATAACTCAAAGTATGAATGAGGAAATCACTGTACGACGACAATTACTGACACTTCTTCAAACGTTTGGAATTGCCGTGTGATTTCCATCCCAGCCGTCGCCACACAAAGCGGCCGGCGCAAACTCGAGTCGAGTCTGAGACTCTGAGCTCGCCCCGACCAAATTACAGATAATAGACCGGATTTAATCACCGACCTCATTTCCATCAGACGAGAAGTTTTATGAG
Source organism: Phycodurus eques (assembly GCF_024500275.1). Taxonomy (NCBI): domain Eukaryota; kingdom Metazoa; phylum Chordata; class Actinopteri; order Syngnathiformes; family Syngnathidae; genus Phycodurus; species Phycodurus eques. The sequence continues at coordinate 25,430,304 of NC_084533.1, forward strand.
GCGGAGTCGGATCAACCAGCAAATTGTATGAGCTTTTAATCATGTAAAGCACATTGCGCTACCTTGTGTGTGAAATGCGCTATTTAAATACATTTGCTTTGCTTTGCCTTGCCCACATGCGAGGGCATCGCAGTACCTTCATTGGTACTATAAACGGCATTTCCGAGGCTCACGTACATCTCAAAATTTGGCTCGCAACACCAAGGAAAATAGATATCGAAACAACCTAGCGAGTGCTCGTAACGAGAAAAACTATGACGTCGGAGCACTCCACATTTCAATCTAGATTTGCACCAGTGGTGGTCTGAGAAATAACTCAAAGTATGAATGAGGAAATCACTGTACGACGACAATTACTGACACTTCTTCAAACGTTTGGAATTGCCGTGTGATTTCCATCCCAGCCGTCGCCACACAAAGCGGCCGGCGCAAACTCGAGTCGAGTCTGAGACTCTGAGCTCGCCCCGACCAAATTACAGATAATAGACCGGATTTAATCACCGACCTCATTTCCATCAGACGAGAAGTTTTATGAGGCGGAGTCGGATCATTCACATGCAAATGTCTTGTCGGGCTTTTACCGGAAATTCCCAGCAGCGCAGGCGAAGAGCGCCTCCGAATGTCGATTAGAGACAACCGCACAATGACCGCGGCTTCGGTTGTCTGCGAGCAGGACAATTGTTGCGCTTCATCTGGGAGACTCAAATTGAGTCTCCTGCTCGACAAACTGACGAAGTGGCGTCCGGTCGAGAGGTCGCGTGCGGGCTCGCCAGAAGGATTTATGCACTCGTCTCTTTGAAGAGTTGCCTCAGTCACTGTAATTGTCTGACCTTTGTGGACTAATTGCTTGTCTGCTGCACAGCGTTTTCTCACGGCTGCTGAAAGGCAAAAAAAAAAAAAAAAAAAAAAAAAAAAATCAAGCATCAACAAGGCCGCATCGTTTAAAGTCAGAATCAGAATGTCGCTCGATAATTCCCTTACGACAAAGACTTGCTCTGCTACTTTTACAAACCGTGTTCGACTCAGGCGGCACGGTGGACGACTGGTTAGAGCGTCAGCCTCACAGTTCTGAGGACCCGGGTTCAATCCCCGGCCCCGCCTGTGTGGAGTTTGCATGTTCTCCCCGTGCCTGCGTTGGTTTTCTCCGAGCACTCCGGTTTCCTCCCACATCCCAAAAACATGCATTAATTGGAGACTCTAAATTGCCCGTAGGTGTGAATGCGAGTGCGAATGGTTGTTTGTTTGTTTGTATGTGCCCTGCGATTGGCTGGCAACCAGTTCAGGGTGTACCCCGCCTCCTGCCCAATGACAGCTGGGATAGGCTCCAGCACGCCCGCGACCCTAGTGAGGAGAAGCGGCTCAGAAAATGGATGGATGGATGGATGTTCGACTCAAAGTAGACATGATTAGTGTTTATTCGAGGGCTTTTTGGATTTACAAAAAAACAATAAATAAATCAAAATTCAGTATTATCCGTAAATGCAGATGACTTGATTTTGGGAAAGAAATGCACCAGAAGTGCGCATGTACATGCAAAGAGGAATGTAACTTCCACTAACAACCCAGGCTAAACCTAGCCCCTCGTCTGACATACAAAGATCTTAGTAGTTTGGCATTGGGGGGGGGGGAAATGCAAATAGGTGAAATTGTAATTAGCCAAATGCAAATAGGCGGAACACGTTGAACTCAGTCAACAGCGAGCATGGATGCACAAGACCATCCCTTCTGGGAAATGTACAGTGCATCGCTGATGATGACACTCCACAGTGAAAGTCTTTTTTTTGCGGCTCACCACTCCAAGCGAGATTGGATCCCCAGCAGCGGCATAAATAACCCCGGCCGGGACTCGGGATGGCGCCGGACGGCAAATAAGAGTGACATCGCAAATAGAGCAACTGCGTCTGTTCAAGTGCACCGCTCCTGACGCAGTGCCGTGAACGCGCCCGACGAGAACGAATTCCGCAAAATTCAGCCCCGATGCCGAGAGAAACATAGTAACAGATGCAGTGAGATGTCGCCCGGTATCTTTCTACTTCCTACAGCTTCACAATATTGTACTGGAACACTTTCAGAATGCACAGTGAGGAATGATGCAGCCAAGGTCAATCATTACTGACACTAACATCCCAACGTAATTTGATGCTTCCTCACATGCAAGTGCACCTTACTGGTGAGTTTTCCGCATTATGAGCCATTGTTCAATTGATTTTCCACCTGTAAAGGGTGGGGGTGAAAAAAAAATACATTTGTAAATGTGTCACGCTGCAGAGAGAGTGTTGTTAACAAGCCTGCCAAATTGAGATGAATACAACAATTGCAAAGTAGCGGCCGCCGAGCACTGAGCAATGCGGCCGAACCCAACTGAACCGTCACGCGGCGTGCGTCGTTTGGCAACCGAGTTTGAGTCGGCCACTGCTTTTGCCCCGATTAAGAATTTGAATGGCCGGCGCACCCCGTTGCAACATCGCATTGATTACAGCCAATGAAAATGCACATCAACTTTCACACATGCTAGAAATACATCTACAGGTTTTAATTGCGAGAGACAATGCCCCACTGCCCCCCCACCCACCCCCAACCCATATAAATACAGTACATAAAGCACCAAATATTGTATTTTACAACAATACTTCACTATATTTCTAATTTCTAATGTGCCTGCCTGTGGATGAAAACGTGAAGCTTGTGACCAAAACGTATGCGACCTCGCTGGGTACTTTCAAATGAATGGAGCCAGCAGGCTCTTTGAAAATCTTTTGCTTTCATTCCCACATCCACTCTCTTGAGCAACACGCTTCTTCTTTAACCATTATTCCATTTTATTTTTATTTATTTTATGGTTTAAGAAATGTGATAAAGGACAGTACACTGTATATACAGCCTCAAACGCCTATACAGACTCACTGTTCAGGAGGTCCGTATATCCGCTCACAATGTGCGGGGGTGAGTCGGCAACACTTATTTTTATGCGATGATACGGTCCGATAGGGTTCGGCCGCAGTGTGCCGCAGACCTACAAGATGAAGCTCCAAAATTATGAAAAATGCACCCCGTCGTCCGGCTGCAGGACCGCATGGATGTGTCCGCTGAAACAAGCCCTGCTCGAGCGTCACCCGTCACTCAAATACATTCATTCGTACATTACGTGCTCAAAATAGTGAGGTGCTTCATAAACAGTTAACTCTCCCTTAAATGTCTCTGTTGTGTGGTCCCGCACACAACAACAGTGAGCGATGACGTATTGACTTACTAGCTCGTTAGCTCTGTAGCTTGTTAGCTTCAGGGCTAGCGAACATCATAAACACTTAACTTTCCCTTAAATCTCTTTGTTGTGTGGACCCGCACACAACAACAGTGAGCGTTGAGGTATCGACTTACGAGCTCGTTAGCTCAGTAGCTTGTAAGCTTCAGGGCTAGCGAACGTAACAAACAGTTAACGTTCCCTAGTGTGTCTGCATTTTTTTTTTTGTCTGTGTGCGAGGTTTTGGAGCATTGGACGGACCCAACACCGGTCCGCTCAGACATGAGTCCGCTAGCGGTTGATCGCTACTACATCGTGTTCCAAATTATTGTGCAAATGATATTTTTCTCTTATCTTCCTAAACAGTCGATGCAAATAATCATTTTCAAGACATCAGCTGTTAAAGTATAAGTCAAATGTTTTGGTTCGCTCCATGCGATGCATAACAACAACGGGAAGATGCATTTTGTGGGGTTGTTGATATAGCTACATGGCTAACTGCACGCTGTAGTGGTAGAAATGGGCCAAGGTTTTATTACTAACTAACTCGCAATTGCCACATATGGCGCTTGGTATTTATATAGCGGGCCAGGGCCGACTCATGCGGCGGGCCGGTTGCGTCAGCGTGTCCCGTTGTAGCCCCGCCCCTCAAAAATCCGGACAACTGACATGGTGAAAAACAGTTGAACACTCTGGGGCAATATTTTTGTGACACTGCCGTAATAACTCTGCGAGGGGGCGACTTAAACCAGGTTGTCGTTATCTCGCAGACACACGCAGCTGGCGTATTCAGCAAAAAGGGGCTGTCTGCTCCGACATAACCCCGACGCGTTTAGTCCACGGTAGTCCAAAAATCTAAATTCATAGTAACAAAGAAAAACAAGGAAAGAAAACCCTCACCACTACAAAAAACATGACGGGACACCAACACAGACCGAAAGAACGCAAACAAAGTGATGAGACAACGAGGCTCATTTGGACGAGCAAGGAGGGAGCTGATTGGTGGACAGCAGGAACAGGGCTCACCAGAACAGGTGGAAATGAAAACATGAAGATGAACAACAACAAGGAAAAAAGACGTAACATGGAACCAAACTAAACCAGGGCTTCTCAACCGTCAGCCCGTGACCCGCATGTTCCTATCTGAAAACACACGTACAGTACATTATATGTTGAAACACTGCTTCAAATTAGTTTGATATACAGCCAAAAGCATCTTGCTAGTCATGACACCGCTAGCCCGAGGTTGAGCTGCACTGTGTTTGTTTACGGAATAAACTCATGACTCCAGCGCAAGTGTGTGACATTTCATATTCTAAACCACAAAAACACCGATCATGACAGATACATCTCGACTTTTGTATGTCGGGCAGGAGCTAAGTTTAGCCCGGGTTGTTAGTGGAGGTACGTGTTTGCCGTATGTGCATGTAGACGAACAATTTCGGTGCATTTTTTTTTTTAAATCAACTCATCTGTAAGTCCTTCATTTTTAAAGGTAATATTAGGTGACTTTGAAATTATATAAAAGCATTTTGAGACCGTAGTTCGTGGTATGTTTACAGTTTAAACTGTTATTAAAGGCAATTATAACCATTTTTGGTGGCCGTTAATTACTTGCGGTTTACTATAATTACACTTACTACCTAACGCGTCTGTTTGAGGGTCGTGTGTATTTGTCCTAATTGGATGACACTCCTATTCAAGGAAAAGCTACTATTTGAGAAAATAGGGTCATTTTAATTTGGCGATGCCAGAAACTGCTTGACACTGACTTAATCGTGTCCTCTGTTGGTTGCCGACCAAGGACACTAAAGCTTCCTTAATAGGTAATAGATATGTGAATGTTGGCAGTATTAAATTCCACACGATCTGTAAAATTCTGAAAACTATTTATGATGCCCATTTTTTATTTATGTATGCAGGTAGCAGGGGGACAAACTCCACTATAAGCGCTAATTCATCAGCGGAGTCATTAAAGCTAACGACTGCAGCATAGCTACATCAGCATCTTAATGGCCTTGCACTACCGCGTGTGAACCCGCTCAAATGTATTGTTTACACATGAAGTAAAACACCCAGCAGATAATAAATTTTTACACAGACACTCCACCTTCAATAATTATTCATCTTTGGGGTCATGTAATAATGCTGAAATATGAATGCTATTTCCCCAGTGCTGCAGATAGGCTTGCATATTTACTCACAAATAGGCAAGATTATGAGAAAAAGAAGAGAAAAAAAAACCCAAGAGCTCAATAAGCGGAAGCTGACATGTTAAATTTCAGCAAAATGATTACCTGCGGCTTGAAGTACAAATAAAAAAGTCTGCTTTCACTTTGCGGACAAAAGCGCCGATAGATGTGTGTGTGTGTGTGTGTGTGTGTGTTTGTGTGTACAGCACATACAGTACTGTACATTCTTTTGTTTGGTGCAGCGATATTATGCGGTCTACATAAAGCACATCAATGTGTGTGTGCAGGCACTTGCAAATCCATTTAGTCTCGCGAAGCAATATCGCTTTGTTGGATTCTTGTGCAGCAAAACGCACCGTGCAAATGAGATTTGTGCATCTTTATGAGACGGAAATGCCTTTCAGGCATAATGACGCCACCACACTCAAGGGTACAACAGCAACTTTTGTTGTTGTCTTTTTATCACAGTGGACCTAATGCTGCGTTGGATGGTCATGGAAAACAATTCTGTGAGCATTACAGTGAACCCCACCAATGTGCGATTCGCTATTTACAGATAGACCTGTTTGCATCTTTTCTGTGCAACCTGTCCTCAGCTATTTGCTAAAACCGCTGATTTACAATATAAATGTCAGACTTTAAACCGATCTGATTGGCCTGATCGGTATCGGCCGATAATTAGCATTTTATGCTGATCGGCTCCGCAAAAGACATTTACTCCACGTTGCCCGTCGTGTACAGTATATTCGAATCCAAAAGCTAGTTTATTTGAAGCATTGTCGCGTGTCTTGTGACGTAGTGCTGTGAATATGTGGCCACCAATAAAGTTATGTTTTAAAAAAAAAAAACATGTTGGCGATGTGGGACAGACAACAAGTAATGCCCGGATCAGACTACAAGACAAATGTGGTCTTTCACGGTTGCACTATGTCAGACTACTGCCATAAAATCGCAAATATTCCGTTAACAGCGCATCCCGTTGTTTACGATCACTGGGCTTTATCACTCGTTACATACATTCGTTACCATGGAGACGACAACAATAAGGGATTGCGCCGTGTGTTTCTAAGACCAAAATGGGGGAAAACGTGTGCTGGTGGTCACCGGTGCTCGGGAGATTACATTCATTTAAGTCTTGCTTGAGGGATGTTCACGTACTTTTAATATGATACCAGAATCAGAATCATCTTTATTTGCCAAGTATGTCCAAAAACACACAAGGAATTTGTCTCCATAGTTCGGCTCGCAAGCAGGCAACAAAACGTTATGTAGCCTAGCAAGCTAGTGCTAGCACTAACGGTTGTAAGCGAACATGCAGGCGTTCATGCTCGAAGGTTTTGGTATGTGTGAAATAATTGAATTACAACAAAGTAAGTAAATCCTATCGTCTTAAAATGGGGTTGTCATGCAAATTTTCAGTAAAAAAAACAAAAACTAAATAAAAACAGTCCACAAACAGTTTCTCATTCAGATTTCTAGGATGCAAAACTGAAGACGAACACTTTTTAAGATTCACCGTGTGAGATCCAGCAGAAACACACAAGAGATTGAAATCAAACTCAAACATCAGAAAGGAGGGGGAGGAAAAAAATGCTAAACAACATCTTGGATGATGGAGACGTTATTCTTAATCCTTTTCGCGTGGGTGCATTTTTTCTTGGCCCTCATCTCCGAGTTTACCGTTTGAACGTCTGCCACCGGTACGAGATGACATTCGTACGCACACACGCACACACACTGCACGTTAGTTTTCAAAAAGGTACGGTTTGATTATAGTCTCAGTGATTCAAACTATTTCATTAGCGCGCTCCCGTGACCAAGGTCAATTATTGGAAGAATGCCCGTAAATGCATTTACATATTACTCCACTTTAAAACTAATCACATCTATTTATGCTTGACGATCGTGTTGTTATATCAAGAATAAAACAACAAATGAGGGAGGTTAGAAACTACTGACTAACAGGTATTGCTCCGATTCTTCTACCTGGTTAGGTCACGTGTCTAACTTGGTCACTTGTTGCCAGGCTGCCAGGCCAGGTTTACGCCAGCCGCTGTTTGAATGGCAAATTAGGGGTCCTGTACAAAAAAAAAAAAAAACAGATCACGACTCTGGCTTTGATTTTTTTTGTTTTTTATATATAAAAGAAGCATCCCTGAAAGGCTCAGTTGTTTATTAGTTCAACAGTTTAAGAATGTTTCTCAACACACAACTGCAAGGGATTTAGGGATTTCATCATTTTATGATCTGTAATAGCATAAAAACACTCAGACAATCTGGAGAAATCTCTGTACGCAAGCGGCAAGGCCAAAAACCAATGCCCGTGACCTTTGAACCCTCAGGCGGCAAACCATTAAGAACTAGCATCATTGTGTTCAGGATATTGCCACATGGGCTCAGGGACACTTCAGAAAACCATTGTCAGTTAACATAGTTCGTCGCTACATCTACAAATGCAAGTTAAAACTCTACCATGGAAAGCGAAAGCCATATACTGTAACAACAACATCCAGAAATGTTGCCGGCTTTTCAGGGCCCAAGCTTATCTGAGATGAACTGACACAAAGTGGAAAAGTGTGCTGTGATTTGACGAGTCCGCATTTCAAATTTTGGGGTGAAATCACGGAAATTATATCCAAATTGTTATCAGCGCAAAGTTCAAAAACCAGCATCTGTGATGGTATGGGGGGGTGTTAGTGCCCATGACATGGCTAACTTGCACATATATGAAGGCACCATTAATGCTGAAAGGTACATACAGGTTTTGGAGCAACATATGCTGCCATCCAAGCAACATCTCCTTATTTTCAGCAAGACAATTCCAAGCGATATTCTGCACGTTACAACAGCGTGGCTTCATAGTAAAAGAGTGCGGGTACTAGACTGGCCTGAGCTGAATCCCATTAAAAATATATCATCATGGTACATTTGTTTAGTTTTAGTTTTACACAATGTCCCACTTTCATTGGAATTGGGGTTTGTATAAATAAAGGCCTCTGTATCTGCTGGACACTACAGTATTTGTGGTACTTGTTTAGGGCTTTCCTGAGTATATTGCCCTCAAAGTGTATCCGAACAGACTCAGAAAGTAATTTTACATACTGTACACATTTAGTCACAGAGGTCACTGCAACATGAATATACAGGACAATAGTTAGTGCAGTGTACTGTAGTTCTTTTGCATCAGCGAAGTGCTTCAACTGTATTTAGCATGCATTTATAGCGAGAGTCTGCGTGAGCCACCAAATTATTAAGGACAGCCACCATTCTTAACATGGTTCGACCGAAACCTCTGGCGAAAAGGCGAGCATCATTATCTTTGCAAAGATAGCAACTTTGGATTTCATTCGATCGTGCAGGCGTCCCTAGCAAAGTGCCCACTGTCAGTGTGTCGCCGAAGGTTCGAAAGTGTTTCCATGGCAACTCAGCTAATTGGCCGCAACCTTGCAGCGGCATCCCGCCTGTCGGACGTTTTCGCCGTGTCGCCGTTGACCCTTTTCACCCATCGCTGCTTCGGGAAGCGGATGGCCGCCTTTCAAGCGAGGGATGTCGTTCTCAGGTGAACCCGTCCATGGGAGCGGTGGTGCCGTGCGGAAAGAAATATATTTCGTGTAGTGGTTTTCACATGAATAAAGAGGATTCTGATTCTGAGTCTCATATGTGGAGGAAGACATGGAACGTTAGCGGGTCCCCTTACTAAATACAGAATGAGCTGCTGAAAACCACTCATTAGTTCCCCCAGTACGTGGGATGATTTTAAAACATCTAAAATGATGACAATAATAATGACGCTTTCAATTAATGGATTTCTACAAATTTTGGGGGGGACAAATTTGAGGAAACGAAGAAAAATAAAGACTCACTTGCACAGTTCTCCAATTACAGTAGAGGCAAAATGTGTTGTTTGTCACTCTCTGTCGAAGTTTACCGTAAAACACACAAAATGAAATGAAACATTGTATATTCCTCCACCAAACTGTGCAACCAAACCATATCATTTCCTCAAACAAATATCTGCTCGTTTAATGTCAACATTATGCGAAACGCCATAGACGGGCTGAATGAAATTAGCATTTGAAACTGATTTATGCCTTGCACGTATGTGACATATTGCAAATCACTTTTGCAATTTAACATTCTTAACTGTCAAACACATTTCAAAATACGTTAACCACTGTTAAACATTCAAACAAATAATAATAATAATTAAAAAGTCTAACAGCTCACGTTCTTTCTTTCAAAAGCACTTCTCTTTTTCACTTTTAAGTGTCCCATAAGCCCCCAAAAGTCAAAGGAGAGCAGTGGATGCTTTTCTGTATCCGGAAACATTTTGTCCTTGATAATTTGTTCGGCTAGCAGGCGTCGGATCCACAGAAAGCAAAGGAGTCGAAGCAGTGCGCCTCCATGGTGTTCTGCACAGCGTTAATGCACACTGTCAGCTGTCTGCTCCACTGAAGACGCACTAAAAGGCGAGCGGGCCTGCGGGCGCCGGGGTCTTTCCTAACCCTTTCTCGGGAGACGAGCGTCTCCTTTGCTGACGCGCGCTTTGATGCCGGCTTTAGCCTTTGGAAAATGTCACCCCTAATTACGCGGGAAATCCATCTCCGCCGACCTCCCGCCCACCGCCAGCTAAAGGAACTCCTCGTGTTTTGTCATGTCCTGCTCTCGCCTATCACGATCAGCTGGCTGCTCACATTCTGTGCAAAACAACTCCGACGGTTTGAGTTGCTATCCAAACGATGTCATTGCAGCTACTCGTTGGCAGCTAGCGAGAGAATAAAACATTGCAGCAATGAAACCGTTGTCGTCAGGCTTTCGTTTGACGGAAATGAAAGTAATGACAAATAAGCGAATATTGATCGTGTTTTTCTTAACTTCTAGGCGCATCTAATTACCATCTAATCGAGGGGTAATTTGTTTAAGCTCTCATCACGATTAAATGCAATTTAAAAATACAAAACAAAATAAAAAACACACACGTGTGCCAACACACGACTAAACCTTAATTACATCAAGGTTATCTTAGCACGTATAATATTCCGCAATCTCATATCTGTCCACAAGTACTCTCCTTAAGTTTGCCAAATTTACACGGTTCCAGAAAAGTTTCAAGAAGCCATGCATGAAAAAACAAAGGAAGTTGGCCATTTTGGTTCGAAGCAACCATTTTAGGGTAACTTTGGACATTTATATTCGTATGGTTAATATGCGCACTTTTCCAAGTGAACTCTGACTTATCAGAAGATTTCCCGAAAGGTGCGCATACGCACAGTTGGATAGATTGGATTTATTTATTTATTTTATTTTTTTCAGACGCCATTTGTGCATACGTAGGTATTCACTTTCAGTAAGAATCCTGCGCACTCCTTGAAGAGCGAGGCCCCAGGACACTCAAACTGTGGAACGCATTTATTCGCGCTGCAACAGGCACTGTTGATGGTTAGCATGTAAGGGAATAATTTGCTACTATCAGTGCTGTGGTTGCCGTGCACATTTCCCCTCATGCAATCGCCAACCATAACGCCATCACACCATTTGCCTTTATGCGAAATAAGTTGCTGACGCTGTTAAAAAATAAAAGACTCCTTTTAAACAACTTCTCACAGCGTGCGCTTCCCCTGCGGGACCTGTTACGGAGTTGCATTCGAAGAATACCGGTGCACCATTAAATCCGCAAAAGGAGAGGGTGTATTTTTAGCTATTAAAAAATGGAAAACAAATTCTCTCCTCCTGTATTTTTGTCTCCCCTCCTCACCCTCACCAAGCTCCATTAACTTTATATACGGCATGAATGGATGAAGCGCGCCGAGCCCGAGGAATCACGTGTCACGACCTCGGCCGCAATGCTGACAATTTGCATTCCGTGGAGTCGTGAAACATGCTCGTAAAATATTCTCCCAGCTCCGATAGAAATGTATTACGTCTGCACGAACGCGCTGCTTGAAAACAGCGTCAATAAAGAGCACCAAGCAAGGGCGTTTGCACTTTATTTGCACTCTCTCCACCAACAGGGGCGCAAAGTTCGGGTTGTGACATTGTGAAAAGTTTATCATCACATTTAAAACTTAAAACATTGGACAAAACAAAACTACTCTTGGCACAGTAAGCTTTTTTTGTTGGAGGCTATATTCACCGTTGGCAGCCAACAGGGGACGAATGTGTCCCAAGCACGACCGCTTGGAGTTTTTCATCAGCCGACTTCCCACTGAGCTGACAATTAGTCTCTCAGGCAAGTTGACTAATTTTGACTGTGGGTAAGGGGGCGGGGAGAGCTAATCACGCTGAATGACATTGCGATATGAGTAGGGTTTGCTTCAGGCATGCACAGACTTTCATTTCTGGTTGGAGCTTTTTTATTGCAGACATTTACGTCATGAAGCTCGAGATGGATGTTGTGCATTAGAGCCGAGCCGATTTTGGCTTCAAGATTTTGTTTCGTCACGTTTCGCAATTGGGCGTCACCCATCCGTCTGGTGTACGCCGTTTAAAGTTGTTTGCGGTTGGATATTCGCCTCACGGACGAGCTCATCTTCGAAGGATGCCGGGAAGTGGCCGGAATAGGCCTGAAATGGCAAATTGTGGCAGACTGGACCATCAAATTTCATGTTACTAAGTGAAACTGCCTTTGACCTGATGGAGTTGTGAAGTTTTATATTTTATCAGTCGTCACACTTGGCCAGCATGCTCTGCCACACGCGTTGACAAAAACTAACATTGCTCGCAATTTAGCATCACCCATCTGTCGGGGATGCGCAGTTAACATTTGGTAGCGATCTGACAAAACCTGTAGCATCATCATTAAAGGACACCCGGAAATGGTCAAAATAACTCAAATTCTGTGGGTACGGAAAGTATTCAGACCCCCTTAAATTTTTCACTCTTTCTTATATTGCAGCCATTTGCTAAAATCATTTGAGTTATTTTTTCCCCCACATGAATGTACACACGGCACCCAATATTGACAGAAAAAAAACAGAATTGTTGACATTTTTGCTGATTTATTAAAAAATATAAACTGAAATATCACACAGCCGTAAGTATTCAGACCCTTTGCTCAGTATGTAGTAGAAGCACCCTTTTGAGCTAATACAGCCGTGAGTCTTTTGGGAATGATGCAACAGGTTTTTCACACCTGGATTTGGGGATCATCTGCCATTCGTCCTTGCAGATCCTCTCCAGTTCTGTCAGGTTGGATGGTGAACGTTGGTGGGCAGCCATTTTCGGGTCTTTCCGGAGATGCTCAATTGGGTTTAAGTCAGGGCTCTGGCTGGGCCATTCAAAAACAATCACGGAGTTGTTCTGAAGCCACTCCTTCGGTATTTTAGCTGTGTGCTTAGGGTCATTGTCTTTTTTGAAGGTGACCCTTCAGAGCACTCTGGAAACGGTTATCATCCAGGATATGCCTGTACTTGGCCGCATTCATCTTTTCTTCAGTCACCACCATGCTTCCTTGTTGGGACTGTATTGGACAGGTGATGAGCAGTGCCTGGTTTTCTCCACACATGCCACTTAGAATTAAGGCCAACAATTTCTATCTTGGTCTCATCAGAATCAGAATCAGAATCAGAATCATCTTTATTTGCCAAGTATGTCCAAAACACACAAGGAATTTGTCTCCGGTAGTTGGAGCCGCTCTAGTACAACAAACAGTCAATTTACAGAACACTTTGGGGACATAAAGACATTGACAAAAAACAATTGTGCAAAAAGATGCAGAGTCCTCTAGCACTTAGAGCAGTTCGAACGACTAATATTGCAATAGTCCGGTGCAATGACCATTGTGCAAAGGGCGCTGAGACTTCAAGGAGTGTATGCGGTTTAAAGTGATACCAGATGGTATCATCATACCAGAGAATCTTATTTCTCACCATCCTGGAGTCCTTCAGGTTTTGTTTTTAGGAAACTCCATGTGGCTTTCATGTGTCTTGCACTGAGGAGAGGCTTCCGTCGGGCCACTCTGCCATAAAGCCCCGACTGCTGGAGGGCTGCAGTGATGGTTGACTTTGGACGTTGGGTGGGGCTGTAGTGCATATGCAATATACATATGCAATTACGTTACGTCACGATGACTGAAATCAAACGGGTTAGCCTTTTTAAGAGAATAAAACAAATGCGCAGTTCTCTCCTCGAAAACCTCCACCATGGCCAAAGAATGTAGATCGGCACCAAATTATACTTTCATGGATACTTCCCTCAGTCATCTGACTGAATGACATCATTAAGATTAATTTGTTATTTCATAAAAATGAAGGGAAATAGTGAAGAAAAAAATCAGCACTTGGGTTATTGAAACAAAGTACTGCTACTCCCCCCAAATACAATTTGATAAAAACTGAGCTGCGGGTAGCATATGATAAAAACATGACATAGCGAGGTAACAGTAACGATGTAACAGAGCATCGAAGAGGCATTGTGATATAGGACAAGGATGTGACATCGTGCAACGACTTAGTTTAATGACTTATTTTAACGACGTAGTTTAACGGCGCAGTGTAACGACTTAGTCCAACGACACCATCTAACGACAGTTTGACGTAGTGTGATATTTATTTACCGTAATTTCTCGTGTATAATGTGGATTTACCCCCCCCCCCCCCAAAAAAAAAGAAAACGTCAAGAGTGCGCATTATACATAGGTATACAGGGAAATGAAAAACATATTTCACATTGTATAAATTTATGCCGCCATCTAGAGGTTATTAAAAAGCTATGCACTTTCATTCCAATATGCCACTGCCACCTAGAGGTTATGAAAAAGGTGTAGCCTCCACTTTCATTCCAATATGACAGGGGTACATATGACTGCATATATGTACAGTTGTGCTCATAAATTTACATTCCTTGGCAGAATTTGTGAAATATTGTTTTTTTTTTTAAAAACTGAACAACAACCATGATTAATTTCTTTATGGTTATGTTTTGTTTAACGATCATGCTTTTCTGAAATGCTTGACAGTTTAATTTGAATCCCATGAAAATAAAATTAAATGTGTTTCGCCTGGTCCTTCATGTTTTCTTTAAAGACTTGTACCCATCTTACAAATGCTGCCTGGGTAATCAAACATATGAGCAGAACTGTGTGTTTTCTCATTTACTAAATAAAAGCAGGGCTGTGAATTTCAAAATAAGAGCAAGTAAATAAAAAGAAAGCATTTTGTGTTCAAATTAAGTGCTTAACTTCAGAAGAATTGTTTGAAAAAAACTAACAAAATACAGATAATACTTCATGTTTGATCATATGGGTAGAAGCAAAACCATGCATTGTAGGTAGAAGGGTTTTCCAGAATTTTCAGGTCAACTTTGGGGGTGCGTATTATACATTGGTGCGCATTATACATGAGAAATAACGGTATATTCTCACACTGAAAGTGCTTCACATGGTTAAAATACAGAAGCACAAACATACATTTAATACAACCTAAAGTGTTTTTTTTTTGTTTGTTTTCTACAGAAGAGGAAGAGCTGAAATAGAAATGCATTCTAAAAGCCCGCCAGTGCAAGGACGACAGAACGGGAGTAATGTGGCTGAACCGATGGGATCCCGACAAACGCCTGTTGTGAAGACATAATGTGACAGCGGCGTAACAGACGCGGCGTAGACCATGACGTGGCCCAGATTAGTGACGGTATCAATTCACATGGATCTACATCAATACATTGTCCGTATCTTTCTTAACATTTTTATCACGTGTTTCCCCAATTAGAATGCTCCATAAAACCTCCTCATTAAAGCTAAAAGTGCCGCAATTGAGAGCTGGTTCTTGGGTTCTGGGAGTGAAAGAGTGGTTTACTCATCTTGGTCTTCAGTTGCATCATCGACCCAAAGCACCTTTAAAGCCGGATTCCTGGAGCCATATTGGAATGAGAAGCATTCTTTTTTCTCTCCAAGTAGATTGTTTGTGGAAGAAACTTCAACTTCTTGCAACGTTCATTCCAACACGCCGATGCTACCAGGCAACCGCTTCCCGAGACGCACATTGTGCCAAACAAAAGCGAGTCAATTAAGAAGCCGCCGCTTGCCACTTTTTAAAGCTTGCAACGTGCGCGGACCTGTAATTCTCAGCGGCGTGAAGTGAATATTTATTAGAGAGGGACACGGTTCGGACGCTCGTTAGTGGGCTTCGCATTGTTACAGTTGAAAACATGCGGTGCGGTCATGGCTACCACGAAAGTACACGACAAAGTACGCAAATTGAAAGAAACGCAGCATTTTCTTCATAAGACCTTTCAATAGCGTTGATGTTACTTTATTTCATGATGGCTCTAGTGTGCTAAAGGAAACTTGCAGTCTGAATGAGCACTAGTAGCGTTTGGTGACTGAACATGCTTTATTACCAACTGATTTAAAAAAAACAAAAACACATATCATGCTGCATTTGGCAAGATAAAGTTTGATCACTGAGTACACACTTAGTTACAGCGGAGAAACGCCAAGGTTTGTATGGGAACGTGTATTGTTAAAAAAATAAAATAAAATACAAAATCTTTACAATAAGAAAAGCAATTTCTTCCAATAGTCCATTATTTCATAGCGGAGAAGCAAATAGCGCAAAACAACGCCATCAAAGGACACAACAACATTTCGCACTTTACTGGCAAGATAATGAAGTTGCATCACTGAATAGTCGATGTGACCACACATGCCTAACAAAGCCCGAGGTTCCTCTGCGCAGATATTATATTTAGGAAAAAACGTCACATTAAGAAAACAAACAGCAGAGGCATCCTGTACTGAAGTTTCCCCAGCGATACTTAACTTTTACGAGCTCATTATTATGACGCGCAAAGGCGGCGGTCGCGAAGAAACTGAGAAGAAACAACCAATTAGCCAGTGCCTATCTGGCGGCGGATACAGTGGCGCAGTAAAGAATTCAACGCCGCCATAAATTCCATACGCTGACGCAGATGCAAATCGGGTGAGCGAATGGAGAGAGTACAGCTGCGCTGTTTTTCAAATTGTTCAAGCGCTGCCACGTTTGGGGGATTTGCATGATGAGCGTATTATCCATTTTCAGCGGCAATTAATGATAAACTGACATGCGGTTGCTCCACAATGTTGTGTGCATCCAGATTTGCTTTCCATCTTTTCTTGCACTTCCCCCAAATAGTCATTTTCATTTCATTTTCAATTTCAGTTTCACTTGGCTGGAGTTGTCTTACATTGCTAATGGGGTTTAATATTCCAAAAACGCGGCCTCGCAGCCACCAGTTTTGTGTGTGTAATTTTTACCTTCCCGGTCATCTCCATAACCGCACTAATAATATGAGCACTCGACCACGAAGAAGCCATGATGGCAGTCATAAAAATACCAACACACTTAGTATCTGTAAATAACAACAAGGGATCCGTTCAGGCTCAACTCGAGACGAATGGAGTTTTCCAGGAGGAAGATGACGCGAAAACTCGGAGGAAGATAGCCCTGACAGGAGGGAAGGTCGGAATTAGGCGCCCAAGAGAAATTCTGCGTTAATCACCATGGTAACAGACTCTGTAAATCTCACCTGCTCGCTAGCAGGTCAGGCAACTTATTCTTATTATTTTTTGTTTTTTTATGTCAGTGTTTAATTGTACGGAAACTCCTCATTTGAGCACTGAAAGTAAAAGGAGTGAGATTTTAACCTTCCCGGTCCCTCAGTCATTGATGCGCCATCCAACACAGAGAAAAATAAATGTGCGCACCTACTTTTGGCCTCCCCGTGACCTGCAGCATGTCTCAATGATGCCGTTTACTGTGGACTATGTGACTTGTGGACTCTTCCAAATGTTTCAGAGGGCGTAATGTGTTCGTGTAGTCGAGTGAAAACCCCGGGACACGACTAAAGTGTGAATTTAAACAAAATTGTGTATTCTTTTTTGTATTTTTATTTTTTTGTAGTGCTGGCATTAATGTGGAAGAAAATAACATTGCTAAAAGATTGAACTGATTATATTTCACGGTAAAGTCTAATTTCAGGAAGGGGGGGGGGGGGGGGGGGGGGGACATGCAAACAAATGTTATTTTTCCAGTGTTCAAGGTGGTTCAAATTAATGTTTGAAATTATATTTATTGATTATGCAATGAGATTAACGTGCAAGACACTGTGCTTGACCGAACAGTTCACTTTATTGTGCGTGAATACATTGCCTGGGGACGCAAACGGCACCGATCCAGTGAAGACTGGCCCATATATAGCTATGTGCTTGGATTCAAAGCGCAGTTCCTCTTGGCATCAGTGCGTCACTCGGTAGTGCGTCGCACCTTTGCTACCGTGTCGCTTCTCAGCCCTCCGCCGCCGCAGCGTGGTTGCAGTTTGTTTTTTCGGAATATATATCCGGTCACTATATTTCCACGTTCGAACGTCCAACTCCGAGGCGGATGTAATTCACTTGGCATCGGTTTCCATGGTGAATCGACATATTGGGGCTCCATTGATGACGTCTTTTTAGCAAGGGCTGCGCATGCGCTAATTGGAATCAGCTGTTCTGCACCCGAATAAAATAAAAATAAAATGCCTCGCGAGGCATTTTAAGCTTGTTTTTACAGATGATGGCTTTTGTCATTTTTACACGCAGTCGTTATACCAGTTCTAAAATCAAAACTACTTACGGGCTCGCGGGCCTATTTTGTTGCTTATTTTAATACACTGAAGTTCTGCGAATCCTCGAAGGTGCGTTTTTAATTATTCCACGTTCCATAAATCACTGGTCGTGTCTGGGGAGAAGAAGAAAAAATAAGTCAGCATCTGCCTAATGGGTGACGTGATGAATTTTTCAGTCGACAGTATGAACGGCTGGAAAATGAGACGGCGAGGCTCTTTTAAAGTTTTTTAAAAAAAACATTATCCACTGTAAACTACAGTAAAAATACCCATGACAAGAAATGGAAAAAATGAAAAAAGAAAAAAAACCACACATGGTGTTTCCTGTACATCATTTAGTTTTTTAAAACCAACAGACGGGCCAGGTCATTTGTAGATGTGTTTTGAGTGTGTACGTGAAATATGTAAATAGTTTATTCTAATGGTGAAATACTTATTTTTAAAGGGTATTACTGTATTCATAATCAAGTCAATAAAAGAAAGACTTTTCTATTAGACGACGCCTTGTTGCCATTTGAGGGCGTTTCAGAGGGAGCACAAAAACGGCGAATCGGCGATGATGCGATATGCAGCAATGCTAACGCTAGCAAGACTTTCGGTGTCCGCGGTTATTAAGCGACAGCAAAAATAGGAAATCGCGGTCACCGTGGCGTGGTTTGTTACAAGCGTGCTTTTGAAACTGTACGTTTGACCTTGAATCTAATATCACATATTATTGCTTTACTTGAACATACTTTATTTGATAGCAATCTGATTGGATTAAAGCCCTCTTTTTCTTTTCTTTTCTGTTACCGCAATCTTTTGAGCAAAAATAAAGAAAGAAAGAAAAACATTTAGAAAATGAAGGATTCCATTATGCAAACGGTATGATGTATTGTTTGTCCTTGCGCTGGAAAACATTAAAAGAAATGAATGCCGCCAAGGAGGTGAAAAATAATGAGAGCTGGACAAAATGTGTTGGAGAATAAATGAATGCAAATGATCTTCGTATACGTGACCTGGCATAATATGCATATAAATCTCACCGTATGCAAATGTTTTGCTGCCTTTCCGACTTTAAACACGTTTAGGTGTTCATTTCGCGATGCTAAATTGGAACTCCCAAGTCCATGTGAACTCGGAGGCCCCGAGTAGCTCATTATAACAGCGAGCACATACACTTTTTGGTTGTCACTGACATTTTCTTTTGCAAATGAACATTTTAACTGCCATATAACTCTTAACGCTATTTCAATAAAAGTGAAAATAAAAGTATTCACCCCCTTTTGGAAATCCCCGATGGACAGAAGTCGCTTTCACGTAGCCAGCAAATTTCCGCTATATTGGAGTGTCCACCTCTGGGGGGGGAAATTTCTGCTCGACAGGTAAGTTTATCACGTATTTTTGAAATTTCATTTAGTAACATTTAGTAGGTATGTTACTAAATCCAAAAAAGCAGCTGCCAGTATCTTTCTACTTTGCTGTGCTGGCAAAATTGTGTTTTGTCATTGTTCCGTGCAAGCTAATGCTTGTTCTTCTCCCGTGATCTTGTTGAGAAAATTCCTTTTCCACCTTGTTTTTTTTAGTATTATTATTATTATTATCATTATTCAAATGAGTTTTTTTCTGCGATTCTGACAAATATGAACATTTTCCTTCATTTCTGCGTCCAAAATCACACGTTTGTCTGTGAAGTTTGAAGCAAATCCGACGATTCGCTTGCGCTCAGTGTGGCACGGAATGAGATGGCCACTGAAAAATCGCCAAACGGCCTGTTTGAACATCACATTTTCAACTAGTAAGACTAACATGCGGGCAATTTTCTACCGAAGAGTCAAGATTTCGGTAACGCGTTTCCGAACGATTTACATTGATTTCTGGACAAGTCAATTTGGGCCAATTTGCGACATAAAAAGTGGCATAAAATCCTTAATCCTTCTCCGATTCCTACAAACTAGGACTCATTTTATGCGTGTTTCAAACCTCTACCTTGATATACAGGTGATCTGGATTTTTTTTGTAACATATTTTTCTAACACTATTCCGAATAAGTCGTGCTACCAATGTAGCAGCAGTGGCTAACGTAGGCTTGTTAAAAGTGCTAACGCTAGCTTGGTATCGCTTGTGCTGCTATTATGTCGAAGCTGGACAGTGTTCTATCACGACTCCACACTTTCATAATCACGTGGCGATTATGAACGCACATTTGAGAATCGCTTGCGAGCGATTTTGAAACTAGCGACTCCCTCTTGCGTATCGCGCAGGCATTTTGAGCCCGTCGATCCCGTCCTATGAAATGATTCGCAGCCTTGGGGGAAATCCTGCCGAATTATTTCTGAAGCGGCGGCCGGAAGCCAACCGAAGCCTCTCCGTTCTCATTCGCATTCACGGACGATACATTTCGCCGTGCTTTCATCGCGGGGAGGGTCTCGCAAGGCTTTGAGAGGAGATAAAGAACAATTGAGTCAAATGAAGTGAGATGCTGTGTGCGCGGGGCTGATGAGGTGATAATTCACCGGCAGGAGGCTGCTTTGAGGGGATTAGAAAAAGAAAAGGAGAATGATATTCTCATGAATCTCATAGCAACTTTGAAAAGATGCCAACATGGGGTTCAGTTGTTGCTACTTGTGTCACTTGCTCTTGCATCAATTAACGACCTGCCTGAAAGCTGCATTTTTCTATTATTTTTTTGTTTACTGTACTCTAAGTGCCTCATTCAAATTGACTGCTTATACAGTGAAGCCCCGTCCGTCTATGGCGCAGGATAGCGTCCATCGACCACACCCCCAACATCTACGAAATCGAAAGACCACATGAAAAAAACATAATTTGACCCGTCCCACGTACTTTAAACAAAGCGTGTTTCACTTCAAGCTGTTTATTGATCGCTCCCTGTTGATGTTTACCGTAAAAGTGCTATTGTTGTTTGTTTTTGTCTGCGTGACTGTATTATACTGGCTCCTGGTGACCAAGGCAGGCACACCAGAAGGAGCAGTACAATGAATTGAATTGCAGCATTAAATCATGACAATCAGTTTATTTCTCTACATTGTATTTAATTTCTTTTTTTTTTTTTTGGGGGTTGCTGGAACAGATAAATGGCATTTCCATTCATTTAAATAGAATTAAATTTGTATCTCATGGCACCACTGTATATTTAAACACCAAAATAGTCAACCAAATAATATTTCATCTAAAAAAATACAATTAAAAAAAAAAAGGCTGCTTAGCTTAATGCTAACATATACTTAGCATTGAGTCAGTAGAGGTTTTGCTTTAAATTAGAGGGAATCAATCTCCCGATGCGATTTGCTCTGACCAGGCCCGGACAAAGCCGCGATGGGCGGCTGTAATTAAACTTTAATTGGCGCTATAAGCGCAAGCGTTTGGAACTTGAAAAGCTGCAGGACTTATTTCAAGACACCTTTGAAGGAACGACGCGCTCGTGTGAGGGGAGAAAAAAGGCAGCACATTTTGGAGCCGGTCTGTGAGAAAGCGTTGGGAAATGACTCCACACACTGAGCCTAATTAGTTTCACCCCAAAAAAAAATCAAATAAAAAAAAAAAAAAATCAAAGAGGGTAATTAGTGTGGATCCAGGACGCCGGTCTGTGAACGCTGTCCCAATGACATGAATAACAAGCGATAAATCACGCCGCGCATCGCCAAATAGCAGCAAAAGAGGTCTTGCGTGTTGAATTTATAATCAAAATCTAGAATGATTTAAGTTAGTTAAACATGACAGTTTTGACTGGGGAAGAAAAAAGGCTTACTCACAATTCCCTTCCAGTCCCGTAGGTGGCAGTAATGCGGAGTACAAAATGGCTGCCAACTGCCACACACAGCAAGCTTCACCAACCCAGTGCTGACCACACTTGCCCCAAAGTTGAAAAAAAATCAAAACTCAAGCTGAAATTTTGAAAGTGTCTGCATTATACCAAACACCTTCCCCCAGTAACTTGAACAAACTATTATCCTTGACTTTTGATTTCAAAAAGATGATTTTCATCCATCAATTTACTGTATGATGAGGCGATGAAACATTGATACGGGTTCAGAGTCACAGTCGCCCTGAGGAAAACGTAACTGCCACTTGGCTCGCAACAAAAATGACCCCTGCCCTAATCTCTATCTTCAACTCCAAAGCTGTGCTGATCTGAAATGCAGTGCTGCCATCTACTGGCGTCTGTTTGTTACTACAGTTATGTAGAAGCTTGAATTTCACAGACGAGCCGGGCCGAGACCCTCTTGAACGCTTACGTGTTGGAAAATGGAATTGATGAATATATTTGTCAGTGGCAGTGGACGCTTGGACTCCAGTTGATGAATATCAATGTCAACGGCAGCAAATGAGTTCGTTTAAAACGTTAATACACCACAAACTCTGGTTGAAGAAAAAAAAAAAAAAAACACAACTTCATATCGATTTAAACTCCTTATACATTAACTTAAAGCTAAATGGCTAAAAGATTACAAGATTTAGCAGAAAGAAAGATGCATCTGAAATGGACAAACGCCCCCGACATAAAAAGCTTGCATCTCCAGATGTATCGCTTCAAAAATACTTCCTTGACAAAGATTACTGTACTTGTGGTATATTAAAGTGTTTCACCAGTTTCTGATGAATCAACTTTTTTTTCCCAAATTATGCTAACGTCCATTTGTTTTGGTCGAATTGTGCTCCGAGAATACTGTAAGACACTGAACGCTGCAGAAATGATGCATGATGTAAATGTTTGTTTATTGTGTTACGATGAGCAAGACGAAATATTGTTTTGAAAGCTCAAACATGTCAGCCGTGTCCTCTAAAAACGCAGCGTCAGCGCATTTTTCCAACTAAATTGTTCCTATTGGGATTGTTAAAAATAGTTGAAGCCCCATCTGCCGCCCCACAGTGCGGGCACGCGCCCGCGAGGGTAATTAGGCGACAGGCCAAAGTCGAGCGTCCCCCCTCGAGGCCGCCGCCCGCGTCTGTGCCGCGCTGATAACATTGACGCGTGGTCGCCTGGCGCCACGACAACGGCGGCGGGAGGAGCAGGCTTGGCGACCGAGACGGCCATGATGGATGAAGAGAATGTTTGACCTTCCTCGAGCCCCAAGCGTTGGAAGCAGCCAAACTGAATGCACTGTCACTTTTACAGTCATGTGATTTTTTTTTTTTGGGGGGGCTTTGGGTGATACACCGGGTACACCCTGGACTGGTCGCTCGCCAATCACAGGACACAAACAATTTCGACTCGGATGAACCCAACACACACCCGTGTTTTGGGAATGTGGGAGGAAGCCGACGTGCTCGGTGAAACGCCACGCAGGCGCGGGGAGAACTTGCAAAACCACACCGGAGCCGAGATGCCAAACCCAGAAGCTCGCGCCCGTGCGGCAGACATGCTAGCCGCAAGGCCGACGCGCTGTGCAAGGCTTCATTGATGTGTTTTGATTCAACTTCATTTCAGACAGTGATGAGCCCCGTTTGTTTTGATTGTTGTTGTTGTTTTTCTGATACAAATTTCAAAAGTAAAAAAATGGAAATGTGCACATTTTTGTAAGATAGCGATAAGTGTATTTGAACTCACCAGATTTAGAGCAGCAATAAATACCCATGTTTTGCTGCAGCACATCTTTTTTTTTTAAATCACAAAATGTGGGTACGCGCTTTTTTTCATAGCAATGACATCTTGATGTTTTGGGGATAGTTAAAATGCACAAAATGAAGATACATACATGTTTCTGGACAGTGATGATTGTTTTGATTTTTTTTGTCAGATTTTTTAAAAAAGTAACAATGTCTGGATATGCTTGCTTTTTCTGGACACCTGATTGGTTTTATTTTGTTTATCTGGTTTTAAAACAGGCAATATTTGGAGATGCATGTTGTTTTTTTTACAAAAAACAATAAAACATTTTTTGCTAAAAAATAAAAATGTGCCAAAATTTGGAGATTGTTTTTTTCTGTTTTGTATAACAATCATACATTGTTGTTATACATGTTGTTGTTAAAAGAATGTCAAACAAATTGGAGATATTAGATGAATGCAATGTTAGCCCTTTTAAAAAATAAAATAAAAATTCATCTCCAAATAATAAAAGTTACAAATTCTGGGAATGCTTTTTTTTGGGGGGGGGGGGGGGGGTGACAGTAAGGATACCTGGGAGGTATTCCAGAAAGCAGCTGGACTTGAGTTCTGACTTGACTTCCCCTGAACTCAAAAACTGGGTTCATTCAGCTGATCCCAATTACTTCAATCAAGTCCAAGCAATAAAATCTTAGTGAGGTCCAATCATGGCCGAGCAAGATAACCCTTGACTGTCGGAATGATATTTTCATATTTCATTAAACTGCTTCCAAGTACGCTTTTGGACGCCGGATTGCACTTCAATGAAAATCAGATCATTTTCAAAATATATTCCTATACGCTGCAATTTAAAGTGCGGTTAAATGTTAAGCTCGTCAAGTCAGAGCTCAGGTTTCCATTCGGAGCATGTTGAAGCTGCTCGCTGGAATGGCCGCCTGACACTCACGAACGTCATCTAACGATGCCGTGTCGCTCGCAGTCTGAACTTTTAACTCCTTCAGTTGAACTTTGGACTTCCTTTGATGAAACCTACTCCGCTCACATCTGGCGAACCTTGTATTTTTCCTGCTGAACTTTCCACCTCTTTTTCTTCCACTGCACCTTCTGCTAATGAGGCCACAGTGCTCTCCTTCATCCAGAGAAAACGTTCAGATATACAGTCAATGCTACAGTGGGGGATGGGGGGACTAGACTGTCAGCCCATCCAAGTGAAGTCAAAGCCAAGAAAAAGGTAACATTTAATGCAATTAAAAATAATTGTCCGCATCATACACACATACAGATTGAGCTCCTTTATAATGTCCTCAAAATGACTGAAAGAACATGCAGATAAAGCTCCACTAATAACGTACCTAAATTCAGCACAACACTTTTAATGAGCCACTTTCACATTAGCAACAATCATTTAAATTAGCTTAAAAAGTTGACGATTACGGAAGTTCAATGCTCATTTTAACTGCAGGATGCAAGCCCACGACTGCTATTAATTTTTTCATTTGCTTTGTGTTCGCCTTGCAAAAAAAAAAACTCAAAATGATGTATTGCATCTGAGTGCGTTCTACATTTAATAAGGAATAAACAAATAACAATGCGCTGCAAATTAAACCTCAATTTAAGACCGTTGTGCCTCTGCAGAGTTAAACATTTGGATTTCCATCAGGTAAACAACAATAAGTAATATATTCTATAATGAATTACAGAAAAAGTAAAGGCAATAAGCATCCTGGAAGAAAATCGACAAAACCCAGCTTGTAGTCAAGGCAAATAACGAGTACACAAAAAAAAAAAAAAAAAAAAAAAAGCATCGGCGCTGATTGGCCACACTATATATCAGCAAATGCACTTGACCGCCAACCACGCAATCTTCATTTAAAGCGCTGAAGTACACTGGGGACTGCGAATCGCAAAAATCCGTAGATAATTGATGCTCATTATAATTACATTAAAAAAAATAAGTCAATAAACCCAAAGAATTGTTGAATGAGCAGGGCTTTTCAGGGTTGCTTCCCTCCAAATTAAGAAGACGACGATTAAAAAAATAAAGAATAATTATTTGTTTTAATTGGGGTGGGGGAATGAAAAATCTGCGGATTCGTGCCGACCCGCGAGTATCATGGGGGTTCACTGTCACCGCTGATAGTTTGGCACCATTGTCACTGGTGCGCCCTTGCCAGTGTTTTTCCACTCACCCCTCCACTGTGCCCCAGACAGCCACGCCCACCACACGCACACACGAACCGCCTGCTGTCTGTTGATAAGCCCCTGTTGTTAAGCGTTAGGCATGGCGCCCTCTGGAGGCCAAGTGGGCACATCACACCGTGTTGACTCGTAATTAGCCACAAGAAGTGCTCCCGTTCTTTGGTTTGTTTGCTCACCCATCCATCCCGGTGTCACTCACACCTTTCTGTGCTTCATTCACTTATTTGGACATTTAGATGTCAATGAAATTCAAATTTGTCAGAGTTAGGCCTTACCTAACTGCACGCAAATTGGACCCATATAATAATATGCATTTTTCTTACTTCTGAACAATTCAGCCTTTCGGCGATGCTCCTTTTACACCCAATCATGACACTCACCTGTATCCAATTAAACTGTTCACCTGTCGAATGTTTTAAACAGGTGTGTTTTTTTTGTTTTGTTTGTTTTTTTGTGAGCATTCCGTAACTTCTCATCTTTTGTTGCCCCTGTCCCAGCTTTTGTGGAATGTGTTGCAGGAATCACATTCAAAATGCGAGCATATTTGCAGAAAACACTAACATTCATCAGTTTTAACACTAAATACCTTGTTTTAGTATTGTATTCAGTTGAATGGAGGTTGATAAGGATTTGCAAATCATTGTATTCTGTTTTACACAACATCCCAACCTCATTGGAATTGGTTTTGTACATCAGTGGCCAAACCTGGAAGAATTTATCAAACCGGTTGGATGTCAAAACAGCTCATTTCAAATGCACTGCAAACTCTGCCAACAACATCGCGGATACAAGCGGCCCAAATGAGTTTCAGCCACAGGGTGTCCGGGCTCTCCCTTGGAGAGGAGAAGCTCAGCCATTCGGGAGGGGATCAAGACTTGAGTCGCCGCTCCTCTGCATCGAGAGGAGCCAGGAGAGGTGGCTCGGGATTCCCCGGAAGAGTTGGACGAAGTGGCTGGGGAGAAAAGTCTGGGCTTCCCCGCTTAAGCCGCTGCCGTCCGTCACCGCGACCTGACCTCGGATAAGCGGAAGCAGATGGATGGATGCAACAACAACAGAATAGAAAAATAAATCCACAGGGACTAACTGTATGCAGGATTTATTGATTCCCAGCCTCATACAAACTGGATGTTGAGGCATAAACATAATACATTTGAACAAAAATAGAACCAATATTTACAATTATTGTATTAAAAATACAAAAAAAAAAATAATAATAATCAAGCGACACAAAGTCCACCGATTGTCTTTGTAAAAGACATAAAGTGTGAGTCATAGTAGAGGGAAGGAGAACATCACCAGCTAAAATGTACACAGTATCATCATCATCACCACAACAGTAGCGGTTCTACCCACGACACCAAACCGACACCTTTTGTGCAACGTCACGTCTCCAAATGTGGCCCGTACGAAACTAAGCAAAAACATATCACAATTAAAAAAACAAAACAAAAAACGTTTTTTTTTTAGTGTTATCGCAGTGGAAAACACTTTACGCCCCTCAGTCTTTTTTTGTTTTTTCCCTCTTCATCTTTTTCTCCAAAACTGATCAATGTGATCAGCGAGAATCTGTGAAAGAAGGACCAAAGAGAAAAACATCATTCTACCGAGGACTCTTAGCGCCACACAGAAAAGAAAAACTATTCCTTTAGCAGAGAAGTCATAAAATTACAACAGTAAGTCAAAATATCACCAGAAAGCATTAATCAATTACAAATCAGAAAACTACCGGAAAGTTGGAATATTACCAGAAAAGCAAGTCTAAAATGAGGAGACTCAAGTTAACAATTAGCAGAAAAAAAGTAATCAATTTACAAGAATAAGTCTGAAAATTAGCAGAATATTCCATGCACTTTTTCCTTGTTAATTTACCGTTTTTTTCTCGAGAAATTATAACTCTCCCCCCCCCAAAAAAAAAAACCCTGATATTTTGATGTCACTTTTGTAAAATTACGGCTTTTTTTTCTTGGCTATTATTTCTTTTACTTTTATTTTTTATATTCTGATGTCATCATCCTCGCAGAAAAGGTTTATTATTATTTTTTTTTTTAAACAACATTACTTAATCGGTCGGAACGACTACGTTCAAAATAGTTTTTTTGTTGTTGTTTGTTTTTTAGTCCGATTACAATGTCATTGTTGGAAAATAATTTTCCCTATAAAATGTGTTCTTTATTCCGGTGAAATTAAAACTTTAATATTGGAATTTTTTTTTTTTTACAAATATCATGATTTCTTTCAGGCGGCACGGTGGACGACTGGTTAGAGCGTCAGCCTCACAGTTCTGAGGACCAGGGTTCAATCCCCGGCCCCGCCTGTGCTGAGTTTGCATGTTCTCCCCGTGCCTGCGAGGGTTTTCTCCGGGCACTCCGGTTTCCTCCCACATCCCAAAAACATGCATTCATTGGAGACTCTAAATTGCCCGTAGGCATGACTGTGAGTGCGAATGGTTGTTTGTTTGTATGTGCCCTGCGTTTGGCTGGCAAGCAGTTCAGGGTGTACCCGCCTCCTGCCCGATGATAGCTGGGATAGGCTCCAGCACGCCTGCGACCCTAGTGAGGAGAAGCGGCTCAGAAAATGGATGGATGGATGATTTCTTTCATTAAATGATTTTTTTTTTTTTTTTTTCTTGTAAAATGTTTTGAGTTCTTTTCCCTGTTAAATTAAGACTCAAAAGTTTCACTTTTTACTCCTTGTAATATTCTTGGCTCTTTGTTTTGTTAACTTACAATTTGTTCCCTGTAAAATTACAAATTTGTTCCCAGAAAGCGGCACGACTGGTTAGCACATCTGCCTCAGTTCTGAGGACCGGGGTTCAATTCCCGGCCTCGCCTGTGTGGAGTTTGCATGTTCTCCCCGTGCCTGCGTGGGTTTTCTCCCACATCCCAAAAACATGCAGGGTAGGTTCATTGAAGACTCTAAATTTCCCCTTATTTGTGAATGTGAGTGCGAATGGTCGTTTGTTTCTATGTGCCCTGCAATTGGCTGGCGACCAGTTCAGGGCTTACCCTGCCTCTCGTCCAGAGATAGCTGGGATAGGCTCCAGCACGCCCACGACCCGCGTGAGGAGAAGCGGAACGGAAGATCAATGTTCCCAGAAAAGTGTAAAAACATTTTCCGCTAATATTCTGATTTTATCCTTGAAAAAATATGACTCCATATGTTGTAACATAATGATCTTTATAATGGTAATAGTATTGTTTTTTCCGCTAGTATTATTACATCCCTAATCTTGAAAAGTTGGGACTTTTTTTCTATTATGATTTTGTTCTCGTGATGATGTTTTTTTTCCTGGTAATATTCTAAGCTCTTTTCTCGTTTATTCACAACTTGTTCCTGGTAAAATTACAACTTTGTTCTTGGGAGAAACAAACAAATAAAACATTTTCTACAATAATATTCTGATTTTATCCTTGAAAAGTACTACTTTTTTTCCCTGGTAACAAGGATTTTATGATCGAAATATTGCGATTCTTTTTTTTCTTTTTTTTTTTTACACTAACATTACACCGCTATTCTTGGAAAAATACTTTCCACTAAAAGCTGGGTTATTATTTCTCAAATTTCCAACCTTTTTTCTTGACTATTCAGATCTTATTCTCAAAGCATTGTGACTTTTTTCTGGTAATATAAAGTTTTTACGAACATACAACCCCAATTCCAATGAAGTTGGGATATTGTGTTAAACATGAATAATAACAGAATACAATGATTTGCAAATCATGTTCAACCTATATTTAATTGAATACACTATAAAGACAAGATATTTACTGTTCAAACTGACAAACTTGATTGTTTTTTGCAAATAATCATTAACTTCGAATTGTATGGCTGTAACATGTTCCAACACGGTCATGTTTACCTCTGTGTTACATCACCTTTTCTTTTAACAACATTCAATAAACGTTTGGGAACTGAGGACACCAATTGTTGAAACTTTGTAGGTGGAATTATTTCCCATTCTTGCTTGATGTACAGCTTAATTAATGAATTCAATTAAATATCTTGTCTTTGTAGTGTATTCAACTGAATATAGGTCGAACATGATTTGCAAATCATTGTATTCTGTTTGGCGGCACGGTGAACGACTGGTTAGAGCGTCACCCTCACAGTTCTGAGGACCCGGGTTCAATCCCCAGCCCCGCCTGTGTGGAGTTTGCATGTTCTCCCCGTGCCTGCGAGGGTTTTCTCCGGGCACTCCGGTTTCATCCCACATCCCAAAAACATGCATTCATTGGAGACTCTAAATTGCCCGTAGGCATGACTGTGAGTGCGAATGGTTGTCTGTTTCGATGTGCCCTGCGATTGGCTGGCAACCAGTTCAGGGTGTACCCCGCCTCCTGCCCGATGACAGCTGGGATAGGCTCCAGCACGCCCGCGACCCGAGTGAGGAGAAGCGGCTCAGAAAATGGATGGATGGATGTATTCTGTTTTTCTTTATGTTTAACACAACATCCAGCTTCATTGGAATTGGGGTTGTATATATAGTTTTTGAACTAATAGTACAATTTTATTCTTGTAAAAAGACAAGCTTTTGCCCTTAAATTAGTGATATATCCTGGTAACATTTCAACCTCATTAGCTTAGTTTGTCATTTCCGTATGGCTCGAAGACTCCTTGGCATCGACCCCATTGGGAGCCTTATTTTTCTTCTTTTAATTCCTTCGCCACCGCAGTATACAAAAACAAAAACAACAATAACAAAAAGTCCTTCAGTGAAGTCCCATTATTATGGATGGCAGGGGGTGTCCACTTTTTGGGGGGGGTAACAGATAAAAGGTAGGACGAGGCGGGGCTGTGAAGATGTAAAGGAAGCGTTGTGGAACAATAAGGCATTTCACTCAGCTTGTTGAAGTCGGGCTTGCGTGGTGTGATGTAATGAACGTGCAGTCGTAAGGCGCTTTGGACATTCACGCAAACTTGACTCATGAATGACAACGAGGGCCACGATTGACAGCTTTCCAGTCCTCAGGGCGCAACAACCTGTTTTTTTTGTTTGTTTTTTTAAGACCCTCCGTCCCCGTCCACTTTTTTGTGCTTTTCGGACGCCAACCGGCGTCCCCGCAGAAGACGACGCGGTGCCGCCGCCTCGTCGTCATCGTTACCCTGGCGTCCAGGAGCGCGTCCGCTAGGTTTTGTGCTGAAAGTGCTCGTCAAATGTGTCTTAAGTTTTGTCCATTTGTGTTAATACTGGCGTCATTGTTCCAACATCCTGCAGTGGGTCAGGAGTGCAAAAGAGTTTGATTGAAAGCGTCCTCAAAATGTCTTCTGCTTGTGGTTTTTGTTTTTTTTGTTCTTTTTAGTGCAGATGAGATGTCAACGTTGTTTTAATTTTCTAAAATGTCTTTAAATCGTCCAAAAAGTGCCAGGCATTTGTCATCTTTCACCTCCTCCTCTTCTTCTTCTTCACAGTATTTTTCTTCCATTTCTTTTTTGCATGCAGGGTCCGTCAACGCCCCATGATGCTTTAAGGCGGCGGGGTGGGAGAGCAAGAGGAGGAAGAGCCAACAGGAGGAATCCACCAATCAGGAGGCAGAGCAGGCACGTAGTAGCTTGAAGATGCGAGTCTATTGGTCGCTCGGAGGGACGTCGAAGATTTTATTTTATTTTTTCCCCCTTCAGACCGCCGACACCTGCTCGTCATCTGCAGAGAGGAAAAGAGAGTTGGGAGGTCGTTGAGCACTAATTTGGAACATTTCCTTTCATTTCAAACCTTGAAGCACTTTGAGATCTTTTACAAAATGGACACGTATTAGAAGATAATGTCATCCAACCACCTGTGGCGAAGGCAGGATTTTGCCCAAAGTGTCCACGCGTTCACACAGCACAACACATCATTGTCTTATATTCATATTAAATGGGTTTTTCTTTCCCCCCCCCCCCTGGTAATGTTAGGACTGCATCGTTGTAAATAATACTTTTCTGGTAATAGTCCGATTTTACTCCTGTAAAGGTTAGATATATTTCTTCCTCTAAAATTGGTTTTGTCTGGTAATATAATTTTATTCTCATTACACTGCTTTGTTCTCTTCTCGTAAAAAAGCCCTCCCCTGCTTATTTGTGTTGTTTTTTTTAAATGATCAGGGAGCCTTCAATTATTTGCAGATTTTCACGATTAGTTGTCGGGCTCGGTCAGTTCCTTTCCCAGGCAATGGTGGGGGGCCACTGTATTCAGATTTTCACTTAAAAAACAAATTTGGTCTTTTTTTTCTTGCATATTTTTTTTCTGATGATTTTCTGATTTTATCAATCTAAAAATTTTGCTTTTTCTTATTTCTGAAAAAAAATCGATTCATATATTATTCTCATAAAATACATAAACCCCTTTTTTTATTTTGATCTTTTTCACAGCACTATTATGAAATTATTGTCATTAAAATATATATTTATTTTCTTGTAAATGTATATATTTCTTCTGGTAATATATTTTGTTTTCATTAAAATTTTGATTTCAGTGTGAGAATAATCTGATTTTATCTTTATAAAATTCTGAATTTTTCCTTGTAATATGCTAATTCTATTCTCAAACAAAATAAAAATATCTGCATATCTAAAACTAAGACTATTTAAACAATGAAAATAGCGTCTTCTATTGTTAACCTATTTTTTTGTTTTATTAAATCCGGTTGATGAGTGTGTCATTAACTTATGTCTCCACTAGGTGGAACAAATCATCGCCCCAATCCTTTTGTATATTGAAACGTATAGAAAAAAAAATACCATCCAGATATCCTGAATGGGATACATGAAGGTCCTCTATAATAATCATTTTGGCAATGTATATTTGCATCTTCACTCATGTGTTCAAGTAGGAATCTTACTACTAACATAATCAGACAGACTCCATCCATGGTGCCAGTGGGTGGGGGATGTGTTGGGGGGGGGGGGGGGGGGGGGGTGCAGTGGGTTGTGGGGGGACACCGTATGCCCGTGTGTGTATGTGTGTGTGTGGGGCGGGGATCCAAGTGTGTGGACATGCACTGAGGTGGGGGCATGTAGGAGGGGGCTATCTGATAAATCGGTCTTTACCTGCCACGGGGTTTGGGGGCGCCCCCCCCAATTCACACACACAGTCACGGTCGGAGGGACCGGGGGGTACGCTGCGCCCTCGGCTTCCTCAGAGCGACAAGTTTAGGAGACTCACCCTCCTCTTCCTCCTCCTCCGCCGCCGCCGCCTCGTCGTCGTCGCCGTCGTCCCGGCCGCGCCGTAGGCCGCCGCCCCTCCGCTTGGATGCCGCCTGGTGGGCCTGGGAGTCGGGGGACTGCGTCACCATCCGCGAGCGCTGTAGCGCCGTGGTGTAGTCGGGCGGGCGGCGGCTCGACGGCGTCGGCGCAGCGGACGTGGCGGAAGCGGGGCCGGGAGGGGGCGGCGACTGCCCGTCCGCCAGCTCGGAGATGGTCAGCGCCGTGTAGCCGGGCGGCGTCGGGGGAGGCTCGCGGTAGCGCCCCTCTTTCCGGGCTTCGGGGACACAACAAACAACACATTTAGCACTTTTGCTGGTAATATTGGGATTTGATTCTCCTAAAATAACAATTGCTACTGGTACCATTATGATTTCATTTGAACAAATACTTTTTTCCCCCCCCCTTCTTAAAATCAGTTTTTTTTAGGCGGAGTTGGGGTAATATCGTTAGCCTAATAGCATAAATTGCCGATATTGTATTTGAATTAACAAGCACATTGGAATTGTTTTTATTGATTTGTTAAAAGGCGGCACGGTGGACGACTGGTTAGAGCGTCACCCTCACAGTTCTGAGGACCCGGGTTCAATCCCCAGCCCCGCCTGTGTGGAGTTTGCATGTTCTCCCCGTGCCTGCGTGGGTTTTCTCCAGGCACTCCGGTTTCCTCCCACATCCCAAAAACATGCATGAATTGGAGACTCTAAATTGCCCGTAGGCATGACTGTGAGTGCGAATGGTTGTTTGTTCCTATGTGCCCTGCGATTGGCTGGCAACCAGTTCAGGGTGTACCCCGCCTCCTGCCCGATGACAGCTGGGATAGGCTCCAGCAAGCCCGCGACCCTAGTGAGGTGAAGCGGCTCAGAAAATGGATGGACGGATGGATTTGTTAACAGTAGGTTTAAAATGACAAACTATTAGACTAATGGTATATATTAAACAAAAAAAAATTCCCTGGCATTAATAGGATTTTATGTACAAAAGTTTTTTTTCTGATTGTTTTGCAATTTTATGATAATAAAATGGAACTTTTCTGACATTCTGAATTTATTCCCATAAAAAGATTACACCCTTTCAGCTACTATGACTTTTTTCCTGAGACACTTTTTCTGCTCATATAATTTAACTCTCATAAATAATATTTTAAAATCTCTTAATATTACACCTATTTTTCTGGTAATATTGTGCTCTTGCAATCATAAAACTATGACTTTCTAGTAATATATTTTATTTTTGTAAAATGACAACTTTTTTATTAAGTAAAACTTAAACATTTTTTCATAAAATAACCATTTATTTGGTTTGATTTAATTCATGTAAAATTGCCTTTTTCCGCTACTATTATGTTTTTAATCAACTAAAAAGCACTTTGTTCCCCCTTGCAATAAGCTTAAATTTTCAGGGGGTCATATCTTAATTTCATTATAATTTATTCTAGTCATATTCAGATTTCATTCTTGTAAACAACAATGGTAATAATATTGTATTATCTTAAAATTATGACATAAAATTACTTTCTTTTCTGGTAAATTATGATTTTATGCTTGTAAAATTCTGACTTTTCCCTCTGAATATTACAAGTTTTTGCCAGTTAATATTATTATTTCGTTAACTTCCCAGTTAACATGGATATGGGCAGTTAATGTGTCAATAGGGGCATTGAGACACGCACACATGAGTCCTTTCGAGGCGGCATTGACGGGCGAGGGCGAGGGCCGTCCCATCTGCTTGGCGTCCTCGGACCCGGTGGACGTGATGCTGCTGGTCTCGGCGTCGGCGTTGACGTCCTTGCCGCCCCGCCTCTTGATGGTGCCCGTGTCGCCCTCCGAATCTTCGCCCCAGTAGGCAGCGGACGACGAGGAGCCGGCCGACGCCCAGCTGCCCCGCGCCTGCGCCGCCCACAGCATCGCCTCGGGGGCGGAGTGCGGGAGCCCCCCGCCGAAGGCCAGCGTCTCCCAGCTGCGCCCCTGCTGCATGGTCTGGATGTTGTCGTGGGAACCGGACGAGCACGACGTCCAGGAACCGCGCCCGCTGTCGGCCGCGTCCAGGGATACGCGGTCGCCCTGATCCTGGGTCAGCTCCTCTGAGCTGGGAGACGAAAGCGCCGTGGGGCAGCCCGCGTAGATGCCCCGGCAGTCCTGCATCGACGAGTATGACCTGCGACCAAAACAATATAATACAGTAATTCCCCCACAACTGAATTTCCATGGGATGGGGAACGAGCCCTGCTGCAAATAGTGGGGGAAAAAAGAAAGAAAATAACGATTGAGAACCCCTCCCTTAAAAAAAAAGTTGATAACTGTCTACAGATGTCACAAGATGGGGTCAAAGCATGACTTCTCTAACCAAGATGCCACATGATGGTGCCAAAGCACTACTTTTCTATGAGACACTACTACACAGGGGTGGGCCTGTTTAGAAAACAGCTGACAAGAGACATGAGCGCATAGCGTACGAACGAACGCATTGACTGCGGTGCGGTCACGCACCCGAGGCTGTACTGGTCGGGGTCGGTGGCGGCCCTCCGCTCCAGACGCGCTCCGCAGCCGTGGGACTCGGCGACGCCCACCGAATGCCTCAGCCGCCGCTCGTCCTCGAAGGACAAGTTGCTGAGCAGGCTGGAGCGAGACGACATCTCGCTTTGACCGCAGTCCGAGTACGAGTCGCCCATGCGGTTGTAACCTAAAAGACGTATGTCGCAAAATAAGTTACCCGACATAAATGACAGGGATGCTCATTATTAGCCGGAACGAATATATTAAAAACAGTTACAATATCAATAGAAAATAAAAATGCAATGTCAAATGTATGAGTTGAAATAACAATATAAGCTAATAGTAAAGACATGGGGAAGGAATCACAAAAGCAACATTGAAAAACTAAAGTAATGACATATTATTCTTGTTAAAATAACAAATGAAAAAAAAAAATAGACATTTGATTTGGATTAAAATTTAAATAAAAGCAAAATAAAAAATAAAATGTGTCACTGTAATTAAAACAAATCTACACATCTCTAAAAGCTAAATTTAAACAAATAACTGAAACTAAGCATTTATCACTTCACTTAAAACTAAATTAATTTATTATTCTTTACTCTTCATTTATTATTCTAATTCAAATTTATACTACTAAAACAAAGTGACATTCCCGGTTTTATTCTGATTAGAAATAATAGCCAAATATTTTTTTTTTAATCACGAAAGCTTATGAATTACTGTAATTCAAATAAATAAGAAATATTTGAACAACAATAAATCATGAACACAAATGCTAAAACTTAAAAAAAGAAAAAAAATCTAAATGCAAAACAAGAAAATCATTTTGACTAGAATAAAAACTGAAAATAAATGAATAGGCAAAAATTCCTTAAAATAAATGTAAATATTAAATAAAAATGACTGATTACATTACAGGCTAGTTACAATTAGACAAGCCACCAAAAAGTTAAATAAAAATAATGTACTACACGAAATAAGAAAATACACAAAAAAACAAAACAAAAGATGATGTATGAAATAAATGCTCAAATAAATGGGAAGTCATGATATAAGTACATACGTAATTAATTGCAACATTTCCAATATTAGTATCTCAGCTCTGCCAATCCAATTTGTTTGTGTTTGAACATGTTTATGCAATCGTGCAGTACACAAAGACGAGCAACAGGGGGTGTAAGTGTACCACAGTGGCAGATCAGCGCATTTACCCTTTTTGGGGGAGCTCTGCGGCGAGCCGGGCGGCGAGGAGAGCTGCGAGGAGGCGTTGGATGGCGCCGAGTCCTCGGGATTCCGGCGATGGCGCTCGGTGGCCTCTTCCGACAGAGACAGGATCTTCTTCAGAGACTGAGGGGAGCTGGTACCTGAAACCACCGCCACCAGTTAGCGAGGGGCAAACGCACACCCCAACCATTTACAAGTTGGACTGGTTTTGACTTCCTTTCGCTGGAAGGCTCACTTGACCCAATACATTGTGCATGTGCGTATCCACTCAGAATATCTATATTCATACAAATATGGCACGTATAATTTCTACTACTACTAATAGTGATGATGTAAAGTCTTACCAAAGGGAGGCAGGTCCTTGACGGGCACCTTCTTGCGCGATGGGTACAGGGCCACGGCGGGCACCTGCAGGGCCTGGGAGCCTTTGGCCAGCTGCCCCCTCTGCTGGCTGGCCGCTCTGGACACCACGGGAGACGTGTCGGCGCGACGGACCCCCGAGTTCTTGGGCACTGGGTGCGCAACATCAACACTTGTTGGCGGTGCATAGAGTAAGATTGTCAAACATGCTGAAAACAATCCAATGTACTGGAGGTGGTCACATATGCTAAGAAGTTACAAAGGAGTGTGTGTGTGTGTGTGGGGGGGGGTCTACATATGAGCTAATCAGGTTATCTGGGAAAATTCAACTTGGATATTTTCCAGCTTCAATTTGTATGTAACATTCAACTTTTAAAAAAACAACAACATTGCAACATTATTATTATTATGACTACTACAATTTTAAATTTAAAAAATAGTGTGACGATTTTTCATGAAACTTTTTGGGGGGGCAAAAGAAATTGTCAATATCTTGTCAAATTAAACTTTAAAAAAAAGTTGGGTTATATCTTACAACTTTTTAAAAAAAGAAAAATAGTGTGACAAAAATACTGTGACAAATTTTCACTTAACATGTTTTCCATAAAAAAATACTTTAAAATAAGCAAATTTTGGGGGGAACTTTTTCTTCTTAAAATAAAATATAAAAATAGCCAATATCTTGAAACATTCAACTTTTAAAAAAAGACTGAC